>NW_023425355.1:129981941-130039441 GCF_014108415.1 Molossus molossus
CCTTTCCAAGATATAACAATGATGCTTTTTAAGTAGGATTCTCATCAGAAGTGGCCATATATCTTGAAACATCAAGATGGCCACTGTCCCTCTGTCAACTCTTCTTTCTCCTTGACCAAAGATTCTAGGTTGGCCAGGGGAGGTAACAAGTGGCAGCATTCCACCCTAGTTAGCTATTTTATTTTTAAAAAATGTTTTTATTGATTTTTTAGAAGGAAGGGAGAGGGAGAGAGGGAGGGAGAGAGAGAGAGAGAGAGAGAAACATCGAGGTGAGTGAGAAACATTGATCGGCTGTCTCCTGCACCCCCTAACTGGGGATCAAGCCCACAACCCGGGCATGTGCCCTGACTGGAATCGAACCAGGACCCCTCACTCCATGGGACGATGCTCAATCCACTGAACCACACCGGCCGGACTAGTTAGCTATTTTAATACTGGCATCCCTTCTCTACCACAGCTAACATCAAGGCTCGAAGGAAAGGGACTGTCCTAAGGAAGGAACACTTTCTTAGAGAAGAGCTGGAGGCTCCTGTGAGACAAGGTAGCCTCAGTGAAGACTCTGATAAATACAAGTGGAATGGAATTTAAATTCTCCCTGTAGAACTGAGCAAGAATTTTGGAAGGCTGACCTAAAATTTACTGAAGAAGGCTTTCTCTTGGCTTCTTCTACAAGGATGGCCAAGCATGGACCATACTAGCTGACTCCCAAGTAGGGGGTTATTTCCTAGAAGCAGTAAATAAATAATTGGTAATATTTTACACCTTTCATTATTATATAGCAAAGGTTACCAAACTATGGCCTGAAGGCCAAATCCAGGCTGCCACTTGTTTTTGTCAATAAAGTTTTATTGGAATACAGCCATGCCCATTTGTTTCTGTATTGTCAATGGCCACAATGGTGAAGTTGAGTAGCTGCAATGGAGACAGTCTAGTTCTCAAAGCTGAAAGTATTTACCATGTGGCTCTTTATAGAAAAAGTTTGCCAAATCCTGACATAAAGAGGGTTAAGAACATACACATTCTATTAGTTCATCCTAACAACAATCCCATAAGTTAAACAGAAGAGACATTATACTCATGAGGAAAGGGGACCAGGAGGCTTTCTGCAAGGCCATACATCAAGTTTATGCTCTTTCCTCTAAACTCTGTGTAAGAGGGACACAAAGAGAAACTCTTATTCTCCTATTCCCCAGCCTGCACAATTCAGCTTTAAAAATGTAGCCCTGGGCGGTTTGGCTCAGCGGTTAGAACGTTGGTCCAGGACCAGGGAGTCCTGGGTTCAGTTCCCACTAAGGGCACGTACTTTGGTTGCAGTGTGTCCCCGGCCCCGGTTGGGGTTGTGTGGGTGGCAACCACTCTATGTGTCTCTCTTGCATCAATGTTTCTCTCTCTCTCTTTCCCCCCCTCTCCCTCCCGCTCTATTTGAAAATAAATGCAAAAAATGTCCTCAGGTGAGGATAAAAAAAAAATGTACATGTCCTCCTCAGCATTCTTCTATAAGACTTTTCATCTTTGGTCCGGGCAACTAAAAGTATTTCAAATTTTAGTCAATGTTGATTCAGGATGCTAGAATGAACATGTTCATTCTTTTTTCCCCCTATGCAAAAAAAATGTTGATGCTAGGGCCTGTACGGCAAAATTCTGTGTTTAAATTTGTTCTAATAAAAATCTGAATCCTTATTTCAGTTTGTTCTTTGGCTCTTCTTGAATGAAGGACAAATGATACTGGAGAGGAAAAGATGGGATGAGCACATTAGGGAATGTTCTACTGCACATTCCAGATTCTTCTCAAATAAATGCATAACCTTTTGCATTTGTGGTAAATGCAAAACTTTGTGGTAAAACTTAAGAAAATCGTTTTTATCTGCTACTTAAAAAAAAAAGGCCCCTATCAAGGCATTCCTTGGAAAGAATCTGTTTGAAACTAGAAAACTCACCACCTCCATTTCTGTAAGTTGAATATGCACATTTTTAGCTGCCAAGAAAGAATGCTCTGCATTTTTACTGTCATAATCCTCAATGTATAATTTTTAATGCTCAGTCCAAAGCTAATTACCAAATGGGTCTTACTGGTTTGCAAATTGTTGCTATCCGTGTAAAACTATGTCATATTTACGGCAATGATGAAAAGGGAAAGCAGTGTGTTTCTTACAGGGGACAGTTCTGGATTAAGCCTCTGGCCTCGTTAAGCAGCCTCTGGGCCCTCACGTCCTTCGCTTTGCAGATGGAAGCAGGAAGTTGGGGGTGGAGGATAGGTAGTAGAAGACAAGACAAAATCACAGACTGCCTAACCCACAATTCCACAGGAAAGGCAAATGGTGCTAAGGGAGGTCTAACTGCTACCCTGTATGCATCCCACCATGTAAGGCAGTCTCCTTCCCATATTAAGACAGGACCACTCACACTGGAGAACGTGCAATGGATTCATCTAGATGGCCCTAGGGAATAGGCTGGTTATGAATATGGACTGCATCATTATCAGAGCCTCTTCTTACATGCTTTAGCAAAAGTTAAAATGCTCTTTAAACTAGAAACTAAAACAAAATATGGCTCTGCAATGTGCTTGAATATAAGCCCAGGAAACCAATACGATACCTGGGAAAGAACTCTAGAAAACCATAGGCTGAGAACTTGTAGACTTAATAAATACTGACTGGTGGGGCACTAATCTATCCCCATCTCTATCACCAAATGGCCATATCCCTCATTGGCAAATAACCTGTTTGGGCCTTGGCTGGTTTGGCTCAGCGGTTAGAGCATCGGTACATGGACCAATCAGTCACAGGTTCAATTCCGCTCAAGGGCACGTACCTCGATTGCGGTGCGTCCCTGGCCCTGGTCGAGTGGAGCGGGAGGCAGCCATTCAATGTGTCCCTTTGACGTCACTGTTTCTCTTTCCCTCTCTCTCCCTCCCTCCTACTCTATCTGATAATAAGTAGAAAAATATCCTCAGGTGAGGAATAATAATAATAAAATAACCTGTTGGGGCTCCTTTGCTTGTTCACTCAACAAAAGTTGATTGAGTACCCACTGGGTGTCAAGTACAATTTGGGACAGGATACAGGTGAAGAAAGGGATAAAAAATAAATTAGTATGGCTGCTACACTTCAGAAGCACAATTTGACATTCTAGCTGGATTAAAAAAAACAAAAACATACAGATAAGTAAATATACTACAATTCCACAGACCCCCCAGGAGAAGCATGAATTATTAACTCATTCAACAAATATTTACTGAGTGCCTACTATGTGCCAGGTACTGTTCTAAGCCCTGGGGATACAGGAATGAACAAGACAGACAAAAGTACTTGCCTTTGTAAGGCATGGAGTCTGATAATATAATAAATATGGTTAGCATTAGGAGAAAAATCCATTAGAGATAAAGATAAATAAATACTCCATAGAAAAAAAGGCAGTCCAGAAATCTGAGTGGCTTTTATTATTATTGCAATGCATCCGATAGATCACAACTCAATTATTTTGAGCACAGATTGTAGGTTATTTATGTAATTTTTAAAGTCTAAAATGCTGAGGAAATGGAGCAGGCTTGAAGTATAGTGTTTCTGCCGACCTCAAAATAGCCCATCTATTGGCCTTGGATTTAAAAATGCGGCTCACTCCAAAATACATCAAATACAACACATACAGCTGCCATCTGTCCTATAGTCATAGTAGGAGTCCCCTTCATTCACAAGCAAAGCCAATGGAGGGGGGACGGGACTCGAGATGGAGAGAGGATAAATTCCATTTGTGCTATTAAAAAAAAAGTAGAACAGTGAACCCAGTGGTTGAAAAGTGAAGATACAAAGAAGAAAACAGTAATCTTGCTATAGAAACCAGAGAATTATGTTCTTGCTCTCCCCCCACTTTTTTTTTTTTTTTTTGCTTTCACACTGTACAAACTCTAGCACCCTGAACAACTCACTTGCCTGCTATTTCCAGCACTTTAAAGAAACTTTTCAACATTTCTGTTTGACACATTTTTTCAACAGGGAGGTTTAGACAATAAGTAAACAGGTAGTGAAGGGCTATTTAGAGAGCTGGTCAGTCACAGTAATAATAAAGGGAAAAAACCCCCCGCCAGAACAGAACAGCTATCCTATGTGCGGCAGCCACCGACGGCACATGACCTCTGACAAACAGTTTTCAGAGTAATTTTAATGCTACTCTGGATTTAACTTGACTAACTGGTAGCAATTGAGCACATCTTTTTTTTCCTTCTTTTTTTTGTGGCAGCAGTTATCTAAAATGCTACAATAACAGCATCAAAAGTAGAACGGTGGAAGATTGGTTTTCCATTGTGCTGCTGAACTGGCATAATGCCCACTTTAAAAGCAATTCGCTGCTCATCACTGAAATCTGGCAGACACGACACTAAATGCCTTGAGAGAGAGAAAAAAAAAAGGGACTTGAGAAGGGGGAACCCACTCCAACCACCACGCAAAGGGGGGATAAAAGAGCGCCATAGATGATGAATCTGGGTAAGAAGAGAAAATTGCCTAATAAAAAGTTTAGCATTGCCTGCAGACTCCAACAGGCTGTACTTAATTTGCTCAAAGAAGATTTTGTCTACAGGTCTGCATTAGTAATAGCAGAAGAAAACAAAAGCAAAATATATATTTATGTCTGTCTATTGTTCCGATGAAGCAAAAACCTAGTGAGTTGCGTCAATCATTTGTCAAACATGTCTTCCCTGTTTTATTTACCACCAAATGTAATGAGTAAATATGTGATAATAAAACTCTTCTTTTTACATGGACATATACAATTTTTCCTCCTGCTAAATACAGGTAATGATTTAGGAAGCTTTCAAAATGTCTTTTTACTGTCAATAAAACTAATTCTATTCCCATTTTCCTGTGGGGGGAAAAAAGGCTTTACAAATGAAAATTCAAATTAAAATTCTGATTATAGTGTAGTGTGACAACACCTGTATTTATAATTTTACTGTCAGCTAGCTTGTAGTGTTTAACAATAGCTTGAAGTAGAAAAATAATTGGAATTTGTCTGTAACATGCCAGATGACGGCATTGGGAGCTTTGCTTCGCTACAGCAAATTTGATTTGATGGCAAAATAACCTCACCGAGGTTGCTACAAATCAAAGGTTATCAGGGCTGGAGAGGGGAAGGTCTCTCAGGAACAGGCCCTCTTCCTAAATGTGGGGAATCCAGGAGTTTGCACCTGCTGAGTAAAGACTGCTAGGACCCTGATGTGTGCTCCTGCAGCCAGGCAAAGGGCGCTGATGCAGTGTGGATTCTAGAGTTACTCCGGGAAAACAAAGACCAGACAAATAAACCACAACAGCGAAACCCTGTTGTTTCTAAACAGACCGATGCCTTCATTTAGCTATGAACCGGGCAGAAGCGGGTGGGATGGGGGATCCATCCAGCAGGTGAGCGGAAGGGTACTTGGGGCTGAGTGGAAAGCACCCAGGTGGACCCGGGCAAGACCCTGGTAACTGACAAGGAGCAGCACACTTTCCACTTCCCACAGCCAGGAGCACTCGGGATGTTTATTGTATCCCTTCATTTTCAATTACCACAGATAAATAATATAGGTACCCACACAGATGCCTGAGATTTGCTATTTATCAAAAGATTAGGAGAAAACTTACACATCCCACTTCTACTTTCACTGAAGCAATATGGAGAAAAAAAAATTATTTAAAGCAGTGTTCTGCTGTCAACTTGGATCTTTCAAAACTCATAAACACATGCTAATCTCCACACACAACTTGCCTTACTCTAGTCTACAAGTGAAAAGCCCATCCTTTTCATTATCTTTAAGATGAACAAAAAAAAAAAAAAAAAAGAAGCCACATACAAAAGAAAAACAGAATGACAGTGATGTTTTAGTTTACACTAGATATGGCAACACACACAAACTGTCAAAACTATGGAATGAAAAAAGCTGTTATCAAGCAACTGTCAAGAGAGTCCTCTGAGATTTGGAAATCTTGTGTTTATTGTAACTACTGCACATTACACAAAGAAAGAAACATCCCTCGTCTTGCTCTTGCTGCTAAATATCATGCAAGAGAACACAGGCTTCTCCCTCAGTATTTAGATGATTTTTTTCCTCGTGTGTAATTCTGTGTTTGACAGAGCTGCTCCCCTCCTCCTGGCTTTTCCACAACATGGCCAAAGTTCAGAGAGAAACTCGAGGTTACATCAAACATTATTTCATTTCGAAAACCATCACTGCGCCTCATTTCATGTTGTTAACTGGTTGTCTATCCGTACGAGTGGAATGTTAACATCAAAATGCATAGTCTTCACCTGAATGATTTTCCTGACTTGAGAGTTCTACAAAGAGAAGCACGTAGTGGAAAAGGCATAGACGCTTACCATAAAATGATTTTAATTTGTGACTCTCTCTTTCCATCTCTCTATTAATGCACACACAGAGAAACCCAAGTCCCTAAAGGAAAATTACCATCTTATAAGGGGGAGAGAGGGGAAAACACAGGGTTCATATCTCTTCCATGGTGCATGGATATTAGTGATTTTGCAGGTCACTCTCCCATCCCCGACTCAAGGAGTAAAATTTCCCCTGTGATCTAGCCTGAGTCGGTACGTTTGATTATACTTGCTAAGGCGGCCTTCCACCTAAACAGAGGCAGCATCACTCTCTGCTCTGAATTCCTGCTCCAAGGCGTCACTGCTAAGAGCCGAGGCTGCACCTTGATTAATGTAAGTGAAAGCATTCCTCAGGTGTTTCCATTTATATTTTTCATGGTTCCTTTCAGGGGTGGGGGATTGTTTTTTTTCTGCCAAGGGCATATTTATAACATCATTCGCGGCCCATACAAAATTATCAACTTAAAAATTAGCCTGCTCTATTCGGTCAGGCTAATTTGGCGAGGCGTGTGATGTTAGCTCGTAGTGATTTCAAGGGCCTCATACGGCCTGTGGGCCGGATGTTCCCCACCTCTGCATGCAGAACACTCCCTTTCTGACATTTCTCAGGATGGAGACAAACTGGACAGCAGAACCCTTATTGTAACTGTAATTGCCTGGTTGCAGATGAACCGTGGGTCAAATCAAATCACAAAATACATTATTGTAAAAAAAAAAAAAAAAAAAAAAAAATGTGAGCACTGCATAGGCCGACATATAGAACAATAGTTTTAACTCTTGACCAAAAAGATTCCACTGAATTTACTGCACATCTGGCTGGCATCCTTTCCTGTGCCGAGAGCTAGTGAGAACATGGGCACATCACTGATAGATGTATTGGTGATGTTGGTGATGTAGAAAACAAGTCAATGTGTCGTAAGTGGATTGTGGCTCTAAATAGGTAATAGTCACCCAATGCTTAGAACATACTTTATTTTAGGTTTCAATGACCTAGTATGACACAGTCAGCAATAGAATAGGTCAGTCGTATTTTAACCTGAGGTAAAAATGGTTTAACAGTGATGTCAGTTTTATAAAAATGAAGATGACTGCCTAGAAAAGAAAATCTAAATTCCTCTAAAGCTCTTATGTAATCTTTTATGATTTTAAAGTATCCCTCACTTATTAATAAAGGGCAAAAGAGGAATACTGGCATGTTTTATCACTTGGATTCTCTCATGCTATTTTAGGGTGGGTGGCCAATTTACAGCCTTTCTTGTAATGAAAACCAATTTTTATATCATTATCTTAATACCAACCAGTTTTCTCTAATAAAATTTTATTTGAGACGAACAGCTAAATTTTTTTCCCCTTAATCTAATGACAGTTTGTCAAGTTTTATGCAGGAAAAAAAAGCTAAGTTGGTGAAGTTATAAAAACTGGTCCATCAAGGAAGTTTGGGGGCTGTAATGAAGTCAGGGACGTCACTTTTGGTTATTCACACAATTTACAAACCATTAGCGTTGTGCACATAGTAGTTCAGTTTCAAATGCACTCCAGAGCTAGACTGGGTTTGAATCCTGATTCTGCCATCAACTTGCTCTGTTACCTTGAACAGATTTCTTGACCTCTGTGGATCTCCATTTCCTTATCTGTATGTCAGGATAATAATAGCACCTACTTCATAAGGTTGTTACAGGAACTAAATAAATTAATGGAACACGCTTACAATAGTGTCTTGCACTTAGTGATCAATAAATGTTACCTATTATTATTATTATCCTCACCTGAGGACATTTTTGCATTTATCTTCAGATAGAGCGGGAAGGAGAGAGGAAGGAAGAGAGAGAGAAACATCGATGTGAGAGAGACACATCGAGTGGTGGCCACCCACATGACCGCAAACTGGCCAGGGCTATTATTATTATTACTATTTGTATACTTAGTATTATTGTATAGTTAGAAGTGTGGAGCTCAACTAGAATCTAACCAAAAACAAACATACAAAAAAAACCCCACAACTATTTCCTATCAAATTTGACCTGGGTGGAAGATGAGCTAGTGAGACCCTGCAAATCTCCTTTTTTTTTTCAATATTTTGAGGCCTCTGGATTTCACGACTATTCAAATGATAGTACTGCTTTGAGTGGACATTTCGTTCTTAATTTTAGTACAGAACAAAGAAGGAAACTTTGCTTACAAATACATATTTTTGACTTCCTAGAACATAAATATGGACAAAATTCAAAATGCACAAAAAAGCATACAGTGAAAGCTCTCAATTTCTGGCTAAAGGTGGCACACTAAATACGCCTATTTACCTCCTAAATCTCCATTAAAATTACAGTAAAGAATTTTTTAAAGGCATAATAAACTCAAAAGAAGTGGGAAACAGGAGTGGAAGTGCCAAAGGCTAATGCTAGAAAGCAAATGACAAGAAATGATTTACTTAACAGATCTTAGGAAGCTGAATTCCAAGCTAGCAGTAGGGAGAGCTGAACAGGAACCTGGTTTATCCCACAGAACTCCCAAAGGCTCATGAACTGGTGCCCCAAAGTAACTCTGGAAGAACAGATGAAGGGTGTCTTTAGAGGACTGGCTGAACTATGTTTCAGGAACAGACCCCAGACCCCTACCTCCATTCTGGAGGAAGGCTTATTCTCTGGTGAGGGTCTCTGAAATGAGGGGCACGCCAGGCACACTGGGCCAACACTGGATGTTGAGACCACAAGTTCCTTTTCGCCCCAGATGCTGGCAGCCAGGCTAATCCCCACCCCCACCCAGGAAGGAGACTAGAAGAGTCTTCTCTGGGGGACCTGACCAGCGTCATGAGAAAATACTTCAAATTACTAACAGATTACATGCATGAAACAAGAACACTTGCAGAACAAGAAAAGGTTCTTAGAAATTAAAAGCATAATAATAGAAAGAAACACTTAACTGGGAATAAAAAGGGGTCATCAAAGAAGAAATTCAAGAAAATTTCCCCAAATTAGAGGGCTTGACTTTCCAGATGGAAAGGCCTCACCTAGTGTCCAGCACCATGAATGAAAACTGCCCCCAGACCAACACACTATCATGAAGGTGTCTATGACTGGGTGCAAAGTAGATGCTATAAGTTTCTAAAAAGGAACAAGCAATTTAAGAAGGTCACCTATATGTCCTGGCCAGTCTGGCTCAGCGGTTAGAGTGTCAGCCCACGGACCAGAGAGCCCCAGGTTTGGTTCCCACTAAAGGCACGTATCTCGGTTGCAGTTTGTCCCCGCCCCAGTTGGGGTCGTGTGGGTGGCAACCACTCGATGTGTCTCTCTCACATCAATGTTTCTCTCTCTCTTCCTTCCTCTCTCCCTCCCGCTCTATCTGAAGCAAAATGCAAACATGTCCTCAGATGAGGATTTAAAAAGAAAAAAAAAGGTCACCTATAAAAAGGATTAGGAATCAGAAAGGCTTTCAACAAGCAATAGAACAATACTAAGTTCCAGTCCATAATTCTATAACTATCGATTAGATTAGGGTGGATTAAGGACATTTTAAGACAAGCAAGTTTTCAAAAGCTATTGGAAGAGGTACTCTACCTCTCCCCCAAAGAGGAACAGTAAACAAAGATACAGAGTCTGGGACATGAGGAGTCTGAACTAAGTGATATGTAAGGGCAATGCCCAGGTGAGGGTAAGGGGCGATCTCCAAGTGATCCCTAGGAGAACAGCTGTGCATCAGGCCATGAGACCCATCAGCCCAAATACCAGATATGTTTGAACTGGACTAAGTGCAGGTTTAGATAACCAGGGGAAGGGCTGGTATGTATATATAAATACTGACTGCTGACCTGCCAGAATTGTGCTATATGTGCCCTCTGAGCATGGATGGGGGCAGGGGACGAGAAAGGCCCATATGAGTGGTGGGGGTGGGAGCAAGGTGCCAGGTCCTCATCATCCACTGTAGGAAATGACTGGGTAATGCACTCTGTGCCTGTCGCTTAGAGATAAGGAGGCAAAAACTAGAAAGAGCAGCAAGTGAGTTATAAGCGGTTGCTTTTGAGGTCTGGGGAATGGGAGCACCACGAGAGGGGACTGCTGTGTGTAAGCAGCCATACTGAACTTTTGGTGCTTGGGCCACTTGGAAAGCTCGTTAACTTGTCCAAGGGGCAGGAAAACCTTGGCTCTTGCACTCTTCCGGCAACTGAATTTGTGAAGACTGGACTTTATTACATGGATATAGGAACTTTTAAAGGAAACCTTTTTTTTTTACTTTATTGATTTTAGAGAGAGAGGAAGTGAGAGGGAGAGAGACAGAAACACTGATGAGAGAGAACTCCTGTATGCCCCCCACTGGGGATCGGGCCCACAACCTGGGCATGTGTCCTGACCAGGAATCAAACCAGCAACCTCTTGGTGCGTGGGTCGACGCTCAACCACTGAGCCACACCGGCCAGACTAAAGGAAACCTTTCTAAAATGTACTTTATGGGGTGAACTCTTTCTTGAAAACTGAAGTGCTCTTTATGAACAGTGTTTATTGTGAGGACCTGAAGATGGGCCTGTCCCTGTGCATACAGAGGTGGGCAGGATACAGGCTGACAACTGTGGCAATGGAACTTGCTTTCTTGGAACACTTCCCAATTTTGACTTGCTTTTGGGCCCGATCCCAAAATGGCCTGGTGATGCTTCCCTGCAACTTTCCAGGATGGAGCTTCTTAAGAATTGTACCAACAATTTCTTTGGCAGTTCATGAAAGCCACTGATCCCTTCTCAGAATGTTTTTAAATAGATAAAATAAAACACATAGGATTATAAAGAGTTAGGAACCCCTCTTCTGTCCATTGATAGATGACTGGATAAAAAGGATGTAGAACGCTAGTTCAAAAGAATATATGCAACCTATGTTCACTGCAGCACTATTCACAATAGCCAAAATATAGAAGCAACCAAGTGCCCATCAATAGATGAGCAGATAGAAAAGTGGTGGTACATATATATAATGGAATATTACTCGGCCATAAAAAAGAATGAAATCTTACCATTTGCAACAGCATGGATGGACCTAGGGGGTATGCAACAGCATGGATGGACCTAGGGGTACTGCAACAGCATGGATGGACCTAGGGGGGATTGTGTCAAGTGAAATAAGTGAGACAGACAAAAACAAGTACCATAAGATTTCACTTACATGTGGAATCTATAGAACAAAATAAATGAACAAACAAAATAGAAACAGACGCATAGATACAAAGAACAGAGGGGTGAGGTGTTGAGGGGCTGGGTGAAAAAGGTGAAGGGATTAAAAAGTAGGCATTGGTAGTTGCAAAACAGCCACAGGAATGTAAACTACAGCAAAGGGAATATAGTCAATAATACTGTAATAACTATGTACGATGGGGCATACCCGAAATATCGAGGGGATCGCTTTGTAAAGTATGTGACTGCCTAACCACTATACTGTACACCTGACACTAAAACAAAATAATATTCAATATAAACTGTAATTGAAAAATAACATTTAAAATTTTAAAAAGCTGTGGTACATCTATACAATGGAATATTACTTGGCCACACAAAAGAATGAAATTTTATCATTTGCAACAACATGGATGGACCTAGCGGGTATTATTAGGCTAAGTGACATTAGTGACAGAGAAAGGCAAATACCATATGATTTCACTTATATGTGAAATCTAAAAAAATAAAAATAAACAAAACAGAAACAGACTCATAGATACAGAGAACAGACTGATGGTTGCCAAGTGGGAGGGAGGTTGGGGGGCTGGATGAAGAAGGTGAAGGGATTAAGAAGCACAAATTAGCAGCTGCCAAACAGTCACAGGGATGTAAAGTGCAGCACAGGGAATACAGTCAATAATATTGCAATAACTATGTATGGTGCCAGGCGGGTACTAGACTTATAGAGAGGGAATCATTTCATAAGTTGAATGAATGTTTAACCGTTATGCTGTTCACTTGAAACTAGTATTGAATGTCAACTATAAATTAAAAAACTAATACATACATAAATATAGTATTAAAAAATGCTCTTTATGCAGGATCCCTCTCTATTCTTCAATTCTGAATTCTTAGAGAGCAAGGATACTATCTTATTTGTCTCTTAGAACAAGGAATCCAATACATATTTTTGTTGTTGTTGTTAATCCTCACTTGAGGATATTTTTCCATTGATTTTTAGAGAGAGTGGAAAGAAGGAGGAGAAAGAAAGAGGGAGAGAGGGAGAGGAAGAGAGACAGAAACATCGATGTGAGAGAGAAACATCGATTGGTTGCCTCCCACACGTACCATGACTGGGGTCGAGGATCAAACCTGCACCCAGGCAATGCCCTTGACCAGGAATTGAACCCTTGACCCTTTGGTGCTAGGCCAACACTCTAACCATTGAGTCACACCAGCCAGAGCAAAGTCCACGACATGTTTAATGACAATGAATAGAGAGGAAAGTATGGTGAACTTGGAATCAAAGTGCCACATTGCTAGATGTTTGGAGAGGGAGAAATGCAGTTCACACAAAATAAACTTACCAAGAAAACAGGTTCTTTTTATTGCAAATACTTAATTTAATAATATGCCAACTGTGGCACTTCAACTTTTGCTAGTAATTTCATTTTTTATATAGTAAAACCCAGTTTATTTAGAACAGATGCAGGGAACCAGGTATTTTTGTTCCCTCAACATGATGATTGATGAAAAGGTAATAAAGGACTGTTGGCCACTTTTTGAACTGTTAATACAACAGTTTATGTTAATAGCAAAATTATATTCTATATAGTCTCTTTCATGAGTCAGAGTATTCCATCATTATGAACACCCACCAATGTGGTACAGTGGAAATTTCTAGTTACAACTTTCTGACTAGTTGGATTTCTATACAAAATGCAATTATTAGTGCTAAATCTAAATTTAGGATTTTGGATTACTAGGGAAAGAAAAAAAAAAAAAAAAAAAGCCAGGAGGAAAAATAAACATAACAGGAGACAGGTATTTAGTTGAGGTTGACGTTCAAATTGATTTTATTCTTCAGAGAGAGAAAAGCTGGACACTGGCCAACTGAGTGGACAAGCCCCAGAAGGATGCTTGTGACTTGGGGTGGAGCTTGGTAAAGAGGATCCCTGATAACATCAATCACACATGTCTAGCACGGAGCTATTAATACAAGCCATCCAAAGTGGGTCTTTATATATTTATATTATGCAGAGAGTAAGTTTGAGAACGACATGAATAGCAAAATTCATTTTCTTTTAATTTTTTGTTCTTTTAAACATTTTTTTCTTTATTGATTTTAGAGAGAGAGGAAGGGACAGGGAGGGAGAGATAGAAACATAATGAGAAAGAACATTGATTGACCGCCTCCTGCATGCCCCCCACTGGGGATCAGGCCCACAGCCTGGGCATGTGCCCTGACCTGGAACCGGCGACCTCCTGGTGCATGGGTCGCTGCTCAATCACTGAGCCACACCAGCCTGGCTATTTGTTTTTTTTAAATTTCCCCCTACTGACCCCCTCCCTGCTTTCACTGCACTGTTGTCTGTGTCCATTGGTTATGCATACATGCATATAAGTTCCTTGGTTTATCTCTTCCCTCCCCCCTCCCCTTCCCTCTGAGGCCTGTCAGTGTGTTCCCTGCTTCCGCGTCTCTGGTGCTATTTTGTTCGTCAGTTACTGCAGCCCCTCAAATGACCTACATATAATCTCCATCCAGATAGAAAGATGCGGGAAGGATGGCCCCTAAACCAGTGCAGTGATCTGGGCGAGGGAAGAGGGAGTAGGCCAGGGGATGTACACTTCTCCAGTGTTTGAATCTTTTACCACAAAAATCCATGTAGCACTTGTAACTAAAAAAAAGTTAAATGCATCTCGACTCTTCTTGGATGAAAAAACAAAAGAGAGATATTCGGTGAAAGTTCTGAAAGAACTGGAGCACAGCACCCTCTGTTGCCTTAAATTCAACCCATTAAAGCTGCTCTCCATGAAAACAAAAATAAAAAAGGTCACTCCATTAATGGTGACATTTAGGATAACAAGAAAGAAGCCACCTTTCTTATGTTCTGGCACACAAAAATCCAACACCAAAATGTTATTAAATCAAGTTAGTATCACTAAAAAATATGCTCTATTTCCCATTATTTATGAAGCCTTATCCTTTTCTTTCTTACCAATTACATTCCCTATCATTTCCAAAATATACAAACTGTTTTCAATCAACGGATTTCTTTATTACAGCGTGCAGCGTGCTTGTTACTGCCTCTTTTCTATATTGAATCTTTGATTGGACAAGCATTTTGAATTTAACATGGACTATGATTGCACATATCAAACAAATTAAAGCTGCCAATCTCGTTTTGGAGACCATCCTTTATATACACTACCACCGAGCAGCGCCCTAAGTGTATCTGCTTCGGGAAAATGGGGCAGGAGTGAAGAAATGATTGCTGTCAGGCTTTGCCGTGTTATCTAGCTGCTCTTACATTCATCCTAATTATTGCTGTCCTGGTTAAAATATATTCTGTAACTCTGATGTCAAAACCATCCAAGTAGCTTTTATAACATTAAGCATTCTTCATAATCTTAAAAAGGACTTGATAAACCTGAAGGGTGAAAAACTACAACAGACTGGAGAGGAGGATGCGAAAGCTCACTTGGGAATTCTCCAATAAACTTGCTTTTAGATGATGGGGGTGGGTGGCGACAGTGGTATTTTTTTCTGTTTCCCCCCTTAGAACATGCCAATATACCCCAGGGCAGCTGTCTGCTGAGGAATGTGAAGAGGTTTTCCATTAAGTGGCACTGGAAAAAAAACTCTATTTTAATACTAGGCAAGGTTAGTACTCAAGGTTTAAAATCCAGTAAGTCAGCCTTGGCCGGTTTGACTCAATGAGTCTGGGTTCGATTCCGGCCAAAGGCACGTACCTTGGTTGTGGTTAGTCCCCAGCCCTGGTCGGGGTCGTGCAGGAGGCAACCAATCAATGTGTCCCTCTCACATAGATGTTTCTCTCTCCCTCCCTTTCCCTCCCTCCCACTCTGTCTGAAGATAAACTGAAAAATATCCTCGGGTGAGGATTAAAAAAATAAAATCCAGTAAGTCAAACTGAAATGTTTTCAAAAACTTAAAGATAAAATTCTGGAGTTAAAGCAGCATTACTTGTTTTTCAAATGAGAACTATGTGGAAGAAATACAATAATAAATACTAGATTATTACCTAAATCATTAAGACAAATGTTGCTTAGACCCTACTAAACATCAGGCTTTGCCATCTTACAAACTACATGAGATAGTGTCAGAAGCTTTCTTTACTTGAATTGTCAACTAGAGGTGAGAATATTGAGGAAAGAGGACTCTTCTCTGATACCTTTGTTTCTCCTATGAACCAGGCAGCGGCTCTTAAGGAAAGGGTTTCAGGTTCAACTTTCGAAACTGAAAAAAACCTGCAAAAACATACAGGGAAGAAAGAAAACTTTCCTGGAACTAGTCTTCTTGCTATTTTTAATGGAGGGGTTTGGTTGGCTGCTCACCTTTCTCCTCCCCCCCCCCCCAAATTGTGAAAGTCAAGGCAATGATTCCCACAATATAGTTCAACTTTTGCAAACTCAGCAAAAGAACCTGGCCTCCTGACTTGCCAAGAACTAGATGATAGGAAGGAGTAATGGTGCTGAGGTCAGGCGGCTGTATCCATTTTATTCATTCAGTCACTCATCAACCATGCAGTGAGCATCCACCATCAGACACGGCGAACTCAGGGCTTAGCAATACAAGGATGAAAATGACAGTAACCAGATCTAGATCCAAGGACATCATCGTTCAGTGGAAGAGAGGTGCATGGGAAAAAGCAGATGTGACTAAAGCTTCCAAGTGCCACATGAGGATGGGACAGGGTCAGAGGAAGGTTCCCCAGAAGGAGCCACATTTGAGCCAGGAATGCATGAACAGAGCTGGAGTGAGAGTCTGTAGAGAACTCAAAAGTTTAAAAAACATTGATCTTCCATTTACCAAGCTTGCCTTGATATCAGCATGTGTTCATGTTTTCCAATGAGTAGACTTTTAGTTTATGCACTTTTGTTGTATACAAGTCTAGTACAAACTGCTTCTGTACAGAGTGAACACTAATAGCAAAGTGTTTGATATCCAGGCAGATTGGTCGATGGGGGCACATATCCTGTATTGAGAATTTTAAGGACTTGAACCCTCCCATCCCTAGAGCAACCTGATATGGAGGACACATTACCAGGTTAATTAGGTTCATTCAATTGTTCCAATTGATTCATTGATGGCCTCATCGATGATTTTTTTTTTGGTGGGGGAGGGCTAATTGATGTTTCCAGCATGCCAGCATAGGATTTACTTATTTACTTATTTTTTTTTTAATTGATTTTACAGAGAGAGGAAGTGAGAGGAAGAGAGAGATAGAAACATCGATGAGAGAGAACATCGACTGGCCACCTCCTGCATGTCCCCCACTGGAGATCAGGCCCACAACCTGGGCATGTGCCCTGACCAGTAATCAAACCGGTGACCTCTTGATGCATGGGTCGATGCTCAACCACTGAGCCACACCGGCTGGGCTGAAAAGCACAGTATTAATACTGCCCATAAATTAAAGTCGCAGATTTCAAACTACCACATTGTGAAAACCTATTTGGTGTCAACTACCTAATTTCAAAACCTCTTGTGTGCCTACTATTACCAAGGCAGTAAGTTAAAATAAGACATACAAATGCCAGGATGACACTTTATATAATTCAAGAATTCTAGGATATATATAAGAATATCAGAATTCAGGTAGAAATAGTTCTTTAGTTGTTTGTCATGAAAATACTTTTAAATTTGAGCTCTAATAACTATAATTGACTTTGTGAACTCCATGGTATACTCAGATCTTTACATATAGCCAACTTATTCACAAGTCTAAAGTGGCATATAATATTTGCACCCTGGGGGTAGGACTAATCCTCACAAGTCATTTAGTAGCTGTAGGTCTATCTGTAAGTTGGTGTGGTGCACCTTCAGCAGAATCCAGCTACAAGGTGTGTTCTGCCTAGCTAATAGTGTTCACATTTGAAAAAATTGGAATGCCTTTGGGTAGGACATACATTCCCCAGTTGCCACCATTCAACACCTCCCCCCTCCAATTGACACCCTGACATTTGGTCCTTGAAAGGGGGCTTGAGTTTACAGCCCTTGCATTAGATTATAATGCAAAATGAACTTGATTTCATGAGCACCTAGGGCACACCTGAAGAGTAGCAGCAGAAGCACAAATTCCTTCAAATATCTAATCTTTTAGATCATGAGAGTTTTAGTGATTTGAAAATGAGTTCTATGCTGCCCAAAAAGACTGGCAGAGGGTTATTAGTTTGAGAGGGAAATCAGGTATAACTTATTTCTATCTAAATGGTTCCAGATGGGATTTTGCTGACACAATACACCAACTTTCTTTTCTTTTAAAGATATTTTGAAAAGGTTCTAGAGCAGCAGTCGTGACCCCTTTAGGGGGGGTCAAATGACCCTTTCACAGGGATTGCCTATGGCGATTCATAACAGTAGCAAAATTACAGTTATGAAGTAGCAACAAAAATAGTTTTATGGTTGGGGGTCACCACAACATGAGGAACTGTATTAAAGGGTCACGGCATTAGGAAGGTTGAGAACCACTGCTCTAGAGATTCCTTATGTGATTATAAATAAAGACTTCTGTATTGTTATAGATTTATCACTATATATCAAGTTGGTTGCACATACAGTATCTTATATAGTCAATATACCAACTCTATGAAGGACAGGCATTACTGACACAGTATTAAGTTATTCCTGATTCTGCAACATCTCTTGAGGAATGTTGGAAAACTCACAGCATGGCAGTCTGTGGGAGAGTTAACAGAGGCACAACAATGGGGATCCAGGTTTTCTGAAAGCTGAGGCTATGGGTTCTCCACTGGCTGTGACCCCTGGAAGAGGGGTTTTGCAAAGATGAGACAAGGAGTCTTTTCAGAGGATCATCTACAACCCTGTATGACTGGTCTGAACCAGGCTGGGGCAAGGTGGCTCTTTCCATCACCATGAATTGGAATCGGACATACCATTTATTTTCTTGGCGTAATAGAGAACACTGATATTTTATTGAGGGTAACCTAGGTTCAGGTTTTATTGTTTTATTTAGAGATAATCTTGAACTGAATGTCTCCCACTTGAAACATTTCATAAAATATTATTAATCAAGCCTTTCTATGTGCATGTTTGGGGTCAGTTTTTAACACAAAATGATCATTTTAAATATACACAGATTCTACCATTTCTTAATGAAACACACAATCCAAAAACTAAGATGACTCTGGAAGTTATTATTTTTTAATCTAAGAAGATAGGTTGGTTTTATGTGATTGAAGGGAGAGGAGAATAAATAAATAGGGATTATTTTTATATAGCGCCAAGATTTCATGAAGTTACCATTATATATATATATATGCAAAATGAAAACTATTAATAGCATAGAAGAAACTCCTGTAGACTTTTTTATTTTAATCCTCACCTAAGGATATTTTTCCATTTATCTTCAGACAGAGTGGGAAGGAAGGAGGGGGGAGGAAGAGGAGGAGGAGGAGGGGAGAGAGGGGGAGAGAGAGAGAGAGAGAGAGAGAGAGAGAGAGAGAGAGAGGCGAGAGAGACACATTGATTGGTTGCCTCCTGCACAACCCCAATCAGGGCAGGGACTAAACTGCAACCAAGGTACGTGCCCTTGACCAGAATCGAACCCGAGACTCTCTGGTCTGCAGGCCGATGCTCTAACCACTGAGAAAACCGGCCAGGGCTCCTGTAGACTTTTAAAATTATTATACTCATCTCACAAGCCACATTACAAATTTTGAATAGATAACCTCTTCATAGCAGTAATAAGTGCAAAGGCCGAGAATACATGAACTGCTGTATTCATTTATAGCATATTAAGCAAAGAGAAGGAATAGTGAAGGGCTGGAGAGTGTGACCTCTGAGTCCCACAGACCTGGGTTGAAGATCTGAATGTGCCATTTACCAGATAAGCTATTCAATCTACTCTACCCTCAGTTTCCTCTCCTCTAATAACAATACCTTGTTGTATATTTAAAAGTTGCTAAGAGAGTGGATCTTAAAAGTTCTCATCAGAAGAAAACACACTTTAACCATGTGAGGTGATGGATTCAGCTAAACTTACTGTGGTAATAATGTTTCTCTATACATAATAAATCGTTAATTTGGATACTTTAAACTTATACAATGTTATATATCAATGACATCTCAATGAAATGGGAGAAATCATAGTACATATCTCAAAGTTTTGTTTTTGGTAAGGCTAAATGAAATGTACATAAAGTACTTACTATGATGCTTAGTGTATAGTAAATGCTCAATAAAATACTAGCTATGATTATTACCTATTCATTCCACACCTATTTATAGTAAAGATTTGAGTTGTTCTGTAATCAAAAGAAATTTGCCCAAGTTAGTATGATATCTGTTTAATGGCATTTATAATCATAATCATTATTGTGCTATATTATAATTAGGCACAAATGGTAAACTGCTGGTGTAATTGATTGTAATTAGTATACAGTCAAACAATTTTTTAGTTTTTCTCTTCTTTGTTCTTGATCTAACATGTGATCAATATTTTTATCAACTGTTTCCCCTCATTTACTAGTTGTGTGATTTTGACACATCATGTATCCTCTATATAACATTTCCTTTTCCTCTCTGTGAAATGGTAATAAGACCCATTTCGTCGTTAAGACTGAACAGTAAAATACAGTCAAGTCCAAAAAGTCAATGTAATATATGAAGATGTAGTTCAAATGTAAAGATAACATACACAGGGGCATAGCAGAGTGCCTGACACATCACTAATCAATACATGACAGCTGTCAGTGGATGGTAGCATTGCAGTTTGTCATGACAAACTATATAATGCTCTTCCCCGATGGAACCTGACGGCATATTCTCAAAAACTTGAAGTCTAGAAACAGGCTGAGAGGCGTGAAGGTGGGTAAGGCTTTTTGAGCAGTGGTTTTCAACTGTGGCTGCACAGTGGCATTAAAGTATACTGCTGCCTGGGTCCCACCCAGAGAGTCGAATTGAAATGGTCTGGGGTGTGGCCTGGGTATTGGGATTTTCTGAAAGCTCCCAGGTTAGGGCTCACTGGGCATTTGAGGTGGAGGAACTCTGCGGGAAGGCTGCCCACACTCAGAAAAAACTTGTTCTCAGCTCTAGGGGTGGCCGGGAGGGGCCCTGCTAAGGACAGAGTCTTGTTTATTTGGGGAGGAGAGAATCAGAGAGGGGTCCCTTGTTACTCTCTCCCAGGCACAGTTAGGAGGAAGTAAGGCAGGTGTGCTTTTAGGGCTGGCCTTAAGGGCACATGTGTGTACGTGTGTATGATTTTAGGAACAACAGGAAGGACGCATGCTTCAAATGTAACCCAGCACCTACTTGCTTGAAGCCTGACGTTCCTTCGACATAAAACAAATAATTTAGTCTGACGATACAAATAACCTTGGAAAGAGTGATACGGTCACATCACAAATAAAATCTTTTTTTTTTTTTTAAAGAGTTCAAATAGAAGGTTTCTCCTTATTTTGATGGTTGGGAGGGAGGCAGGCTACAGAAGGGCTGTGGACCCATAAGGGATATCACCCAAACAAGATGGGAGAGAAGAGCAGAGACGGAAGTGAGCAAACCACAAACTAATATTCCCAAGGTTACAGCTGCAGGATGGATTTAGAGGCAGGGTCAACTTACAAATCTTGGAGGTGGACTAGATGTGGAGGGCGGAGGAGAGAAGGGCCTATGCGGTGGTTTGTGGCTTGGGTGACAGGACAGATGGAGAGTGCCACGGACTGGGAAAGGGAGGGCGAAGAAACAGCTCACGGGGAAGGAGGAATGGCTTCTATTTTGAATATGCTGACTGAGGGCGGATCCAGGGACCTTCTAAGTGGACATATCTGGAAATCAGTAGGTATGTGAGTTTACAGTCAGTCTGCAACAGGACCGGACTGGTGGAGAGTCAGGTTTGGGAGGACTTGCTATGTAGGGCACAGGTGAGACGGTCCACGGAGAATGTGCAGAGAGGGTAGAGAATGGAGGGAAAACTGGAGAAACCAATGTTTTCAGCACTCCTCACCAATTATAAAAGTAACACTGCCGGGCAGGAGAACGGCTGCTAACATTTCAGCACCTTTCCTGCCAGCCTTATTCTAAACTCACGTGTGAACGTATGTGCGCGCGTTACTGTAGGAGAGGGTGTGTACAGCCTGCACGGATCTGAAACCCGTTTTTCTTCGTCCACACTGTAGCACTCTCTTGTATACAAGTGAGTTTTAATGCTTGTAGAATATTCTATGATACAGAGGAGACACACAATTTCAAATGATAATAACAGAAATTAACATCTCTATACATGAAGTGTGCTCTACACTTCTGACTATGTAAGAGGAAATAATTTTAAGAGGAAAACACTCAGGGTACAGGGGTCAATGTTAAAATACCGAGAATGGAAAGACTGCACTGGGTTTGGTAACGAGGAAGTCACTGGGGGCCTTGGTGTGAGCACTAGAGCAGTCGAAGAACTAAAACCTAGAGAAGTGAAGAGCCTACATACAGCTCTCTTGTAAGAATCTTAGAAGTTAAGAAATGGGGGCACAGAGTAAACTAACTAGAGGGGATTATAAGATTTTAAAAAAGCTTTCTAAGTTTTTTTTTTTTTGGCGGGGGGAAGGACAGGACTTAGCATTTCTGGAACATCTGTATATATTCCATCCCCTTGCAAAGATCACCTCAAATCTCAACTCCCCCATGAAATCTTTCCCAACTAACTCGTACTCTACCTATTTGACATGTATACCTTTATACCCAGAACCTAACAATATACTGCTTGGAGTAGTGGTTCTCAACTGGAGCCTTTGGAAACATTTTTGGCTGTCACAATTGGGGGTGGGGTGAAATGGTGCTCCTGGCATCTATTGGGTAGAGGCCAGGGATGCTGCTAAGCCTCCTTCAGTGCACAGGACAGCCTCACAACAAAGAATGATGCAGCAGGTGTCCAGCTGGTGTGGCTCAGTGGATTGAGCGTTATCCCATGGACGGAGAGGTCCCGGTTCGATTCCCAGTCAGGGCACATGCCTGGATTGCAGGCTCGATCCCCAGTATGGGGCGTGCAGGAGGCAGCCAATGTTTCTCTCTCGCATTGATGTTTCTATCCTTCCTCTCTCTAAAAAATTAATACAAACATATTTAAAAAAAAAAAAGAATGATCCAGCAGCAAATGGCAACCTGCTGAGGTTGAGACACCCTAGCTTAGAGGTAGCCCTTCACTGTTTCGAACTCAAGTTACCACTCTCCCACTTTAACACCTTCTACCTGCTCTCCCTGCTCCCCCTCCTGTCCCCCTACAACACACTGTCCATAAAGCAGCCAGAGTGCCTTTTTAAAAAACATCAGATCATGTCGTGTCCCCTCTTTGCTTAAAATTTTCAGTGGCTTCCCAGTGCCCTTGGCTTCTGACTCCCATTTCCTATAGGTAATGACTCTCCTGAAGGTGGTGTGACTCCTTGATATCTCTGTTATACTTTTCCTGTGTACCTGAAGCAAAATAATACATATTGTTCTACTGCTGTTTATAAAATTCATCAAAATCATTTCATAGGCACTTGTCTATCTGCAAACTGCTTACCTGCGGGACTACTGTAAACAGTGCTGAGATGCTCATCCTACAAGTCTCCTTGAGGGCGGTGTGTGAGGGACTCTAGGGCACATACGGAAAAGTGGAATTGCTGGGTCATGTTTGCACATCTTCAACTTGACTAGATATTGCCAAATGTCTTATATTAATGTACTCCTACCAGCAAACGTAAGAGTTCCCACGTCTTCACAGTGTGTTCCCCAGTGTTTATAGAACAAAATGAAGCAAAAAATTGAGCCAATGTTTAAAAATCAGGTAATTTCACGGAAACATCATGTTTCTGGCTCCTCTTGAAAAGTCAGAATGTCTCGCAAACAGAGCCACAAATAAAAACATGTCTTCTTTGCCATGGTCCCTGCCACTCCTGTATTTCTTACACCTGGTCTGCTCCGTCAGCCTTCTTGTGTAGTCCCTAAAGACACGTGCGTCTGTGATTCCTGCATTAATAGTGTGGCCATGCACAGTATTAAAATCTTGAATTACTCCAGCTGACGACCTTCTGGGTGGCATGCTGGTGTCCATGAGTCCTGCAATCTGAGAGCTGGTACCACTCACAGGCAGTGATGACATATATACAGGTCTGATCCATTCCCTCCCAACCACCAGCTGGTCTCTTCTTCACCAGCTCTCTTCCTTATCTCCAACCCCATCATTGCTATTAATTCTAAATCATGGCTGCTACTTGCTTATTTCCTCATTTTCTTCTTCTTTTTTTTTTGCCTCAACTCTGAGTCTCCTCTTGAGTGTCCCATACTTGTTTGAACACTTCCTGGCAACCAGAACTCTGGACTTCAGAGCCGCTTGGCTGCACAAGGCACCTTTCCACATGGCTTTCTGCTGTTTCATGGGGGTGGGCTTACCGCACCAGTTAGTGTTCGGTCAGGATCACAATGACACTTATTTTCTATCTCTCACAGTGGCTAGGCACATAACAGGTGCTCAATAAAAAGGCTGTAAGTTAGCCCTGGCCAGTTTGGCTCAGTGGTTGGAGCATCAGCCTGCGGACCAGAGAGGCCTGGATTCGGTTCCCACTAAGGGCACATACCTTGGTTGCAGTTTGTCCCCGGCCCCGGTTGGGGTTGTGTGGGTGGCAGCCATCGATGTGTCTCTCTTACATCATTGTTTCTCTTTTTCTCTTTCTCCCTCTCTCCCTCCTGCTCTATCTGAATATAAATGCAAAAGTGTCCTCGGGTGAGGATAAAAAAAAAAATCACCTTCAATTTTTATTTCTTTTCCTACAATAGTCTAGAAATTCTATTTTGTTTCTAACAATGGAATTACTTTCCTAGGAACTCTTGAGTTATATTTAAAAAGATTTTATTTTTCACAATAGCTAAGACATGAAAACAACCTAAGTGTGCGTTAACAGATGAATGGGTAAAGAGGATGTGGTGTATATACTATTCGACCATGGGAAAGAAGGGAATCCTTTCGTGTGTAACAACATGGATAGACCTTAAGGGCATTATGGTAAAAGAAAGAAGCCAGACAGAGAAAGACAAATGCTGACTACAAGGCATCACTTACATGTGGAATTTTAAAAAAGTCAAACCTATAGACACGAAGTAGAAAAGTGGTTGCCAGGGGCTGCGGGAAATAAGGAGAAGTTGGTAAAAGGGTATCGTCAGCTATAAGATGAATAAGGTCTGAGGAGCTAATGTACATCATGGTGACTAGTTGATAACACTGTATTGTATAATTAAAATTCACTAAGAGGGCAGAATGTAAATGGTCTACCAAAAC
This sequence comes from Molossus molossus, assembly GCF_014108415.1. Taxonomy (NCBI): domain Eukaryota; kingdom Metazoa; phylum Chordata; class Mammalia; order Chiroptera; family Molossidae; genus Molossus; species Molossus molossus. The sequence continues at coordinate 130,006,722 of NW_023425355.1, forward strand.
AAATAAACAAACAACAGAAAAAGGAAAAAAAGGGAAAGAAAAAGATAAACACGCAAAGGGGAAAAAGTTTTTTTAAAAGCAATTTCTCCGATAGAAGTTAGGCAGAATGTTTCTGTTTAATTTTTCCCCCTTTCAGGAATTTCAATAATAAAGCTTTAAAAAATGGTTTAGGTACCCTTTGTTATTGAATGCTGGGAAAAAGAATTGATTGATCAAAGCCAACAAAAACAAATCTACACATCTCTGAACAAATCCTAAACTGCAAATAACATCTGATGAAAATGAACAAGTCTCTACCATCATGAACAAAAAAGGCAACGGTACATTCCAGTTCCCAACAAAAAAGCTGAGTTCCCATAAAGCACACAACAACTTTTTCTTCCAGAACCCAGTGCTAACCCCTATGTATGACCAAGTTAGGGACAATGGGGACTGCCTAATGCCAGCCGTGTTCCTGAGTTGCCGTTAGGGTTAAAGCCATTTCACATCATAAAACCTGTGCAGTGGGACAAAGGGTTATACCTGACTGTCCTCTTCTTGAGGGCAGAACCTATGTCCTAATCATGCTCTCGATCTCGGGAGGGCACCCCCCAATGCCTGTGACACAGAAGGCACAGAGTAAATGAAGTTAGGAGAAGTCACTGATAGAAAGAAGAGAAAGAGAGGAAAAGCGAGCAAACTCACAAATATTCTTGCTCTTATGAAACTGAAAAAGTCCCTTTATAGCCTTTTGGGAACTAAGGCTCGAGTAGCTGAGAGCAAGTGCTGTTATCACCTTCACCTGGGCCAGCCTGTGCTCTTAAGAAGAATAGCTCATTTAACCTCTTGGCAATAGGGGCACAGTACTGGCACTTTCTAGATTTGAGGATGACAGCTATTCTGTGATTTACTGTGGTCTACTGACCAATGAAGAATGAGACAATACCACCAAATGTGACAGGCTAAACTTCTTGCAGATTTGACTTCTGATGCTCGCCATATTTACTACTAGTATAAATCAGACTGAGGAACACCTACCATAAATCAGATATCTAACGCTAACAAATTATGCACCCATTACAGATGACCTTTGGAGTTGCTCAAGGTACAGTCACAATCACGCATTAAAAAAAGCTGCCTTTCACTGTAATGTGTGAATGTATGAAATTAAATGAGGCTTGCAATGTAATCAGTGTGGTTGGCTGCTTTAATATATTCCATTTCAATTTCAAATCACCACAAGCCAAGAGTGACGAATCTAATTTGATCAGTTGTTCACAAAAACACAGAAAAGCAAATGTGGATCTAGCAACACAGCCAGATTTTTAAAGGAATTAATATGTTCTACTATTGCCAAGACTCCTTAATGTATTTTTTAAAAAGAGTAATTAAAAACAAAGCCAAACACAATTCTTTCCTCACCAAAAAAAAAAAAAAAAAAAATCAATCTTCACACTCAGATGTTTAAAAGGTACAACATTTTGCCCTGGCCAGTTTGGCTCAGTGGTTGGAGCGTCGGCCTGTGGACCAGAGTGTCCTGGGTTTGGTTCCCACTAGGGGCACGTACCAAAAATAAATAAATAAATAAAAGATATAACATTTAAGTATATTTCTTTTTTTTTTTAAGCCGATGACATATTTCAAATGAAACAAACAAACAAAATCGAAAGGTCTTATTTCTGATACTTAGAAATAACAGGGCACTTGGAACCAATGCAAAAGGTTCTCCAATACTGGTTATTACTATCCAGTAAGAATTTATATATGAACACAATTCTTAATTTTTTTTAAACCTCACCTCAGGATTGATTTCAGAGAAAGAGGGAAAGAGGGAGGAAGAAAGAGAAGAAGAGAGAGGGAAGGGGAGGGAGGGAGAGAGAGATGTGAGAGAGAAACATCGATTGGTTGCCTGTTATACATGCCCGGACCGGGGATCGAACCCGAAACTTAGGTATATGCCCTGACCGGGAATTAAACCCTGAACCCTTTTGGTGCACGGGATCATGCTCCAACCAACTGAGCCATCCGACCAGGGCTGAACACAATTCTTAATTTCCATCCCTACCATAAATACGGGGCAACACAATTTACGAATAAGGTTGGTGATCTCGGTTACCTTTTTTATTTTTTAAATCCTCACCCGAGAATATTTTTCCATTTATTTTCAGACAGAGTGGAAGGGACAGAGAGAGCGAAAGAGAGAGACACACCAACATGAGATACATATCGACTGGTTGCCTTCCACAAGACTATGGCCAGGGACTGATCTGCAACCAAGGTACGTGCCCTGCCCTTGACCGCAATCGAACAGCGACTCTCTCTGGTCCACGGGCCAACGCTCTAACCACTTAGCCAAACCGGCTGGGGCGATCTCAGTCACCTTTTAAAGTTGTGGTGCTCTTTAGAATCTCCCTAATTAATACGTATTTTTCAAGGCTTTAGCATTTCCTCTAGGCCTGCATGCATCATTTTTAGAGGAAAAAACATGGGGTGTTTCCAGGAGTTGGACACTTGGCAGAGGAGGGCCTTCCAAAATATACACAGTCTAGTGTCACTCACCGAACAGTAGCCAGAGCTTTATATCCTAAATCAGATCATGCTGCTGCCTTTACTTAAAAGCCCAGGAGAGCTTCCCACTGTCTGGAGGGTCTCTGAAGCCCTTCTTTGGGGATCTAGCCCCTGCCCATCTCTCCGGCATCACCTCATATTACCTCCCCTTTACTGGCTGTCCCCTTATGGCTACAAGATGCTTCATCCTCAGGTCCCTTCCCATTGCCCTCGGTAGAATATCCTGCCTGCAGACTTTCCCATGGCTGGTTTCTTCTCGTCATTCAGGTCTTAGCTCAAAAGCCACCTTCTTACTAAGAACTTCCTGTCCACTTCCATCAGCCCTGCCCCCATTTTATTACCTCATATAGGGGCAGTTATTGTTTGAAAATATCTTGCTTGTCTCTCTCCTCCTGTAGAACGTGTCCTGAAAACAGACACTAGGCCTGGCGCATGATAGGCCATCAGTAAATATTTGTTAAATTAAAGACGAACTCATAAAATACAGGACAATAATTATGAGAGGCATTGTAGTGATATAGATGTTCAAGGAATTCTTTTTTTAATAGCTAGGAAGTATGCTGGAGAAAAAGGGTGGGGTGGGGTTTAGGGTTAAAGTCTCTGGAGTCTTTTGGCCCCAGGTTTCAATTATGAGTCTGCACTAGATATAGATCATTATCTTAGAAAATAACTTAAGCCGCCCTGGCCGGTTTTGCTCAGTGGTTGGAGGAGTCCGCCGGTGGACCAAAGCGTCTCGGGCTTGATTCCTGGTCAAGGGCATGTACCTGGGTTGCAGGTTTGATCCTCCCCCTGGTCAGGGTAGTGCAGGAGGCAACCAACAGATGTGCCTCTCTCACATCAATATTTCTTTCTCTTTCTCTCTCTCCTCCCTCCCTTCCACCTTATCTAAAAATCAATGGGAAAATATCCTCAGGTGAGGATTAACAAAAAAAAGAAAACAACTTAAACTGACCTCAGTTTCATATCTATAAAAGGAGAAATCATACTTATTGAGCAGATTGTTGCAAAGAGTAGCATTACCACATGTAAAGAGCTGAACAGTTCAATGAAGATTTTTTACATTTTATTTACCTGACATCACCAACTACTACTGACAAATCCTCTTTAAATAAAAATGGCAAAATTAATAACAAAATTATGGATGGGTTTGAATGCATCAACAGGCATTATATACCTGTGGAAATTAGGAAATTACAAATACAAATGGACAGAGATACAAACAGTACGATTTCTACAGTTTCTAACCAAGTGATCGTTGACGGCTCTATTGTTTCTAATAAAATGTAATATATCCCATTTCTTTTTCAAGACAGACCCAAAGACAATAAAATATTAAAAAGCTGTAGAGATTTATTTATTAATTTACATTCAGCTGAATAAAATTGTGAATATAACAAAGGATACTTATTAATTTTATTCTTCAGAGATGCTTTAGCCAAATCATGTCATAACAAAGACATCACATAGCACGGCCTCTATCAGCACTGAACAAAAAGTAACATTTTTCCTTTTGCTTTTTGCATTTGAGAAGGAACTGGTCGCTTATTTATTGGACAGTAAATGTATTCAATGACACTAACCTTTTAGGATAATGCAAATCTCAAAATAGGTCAAACACTTGAAGTGATAAGTACTGATTGCATCATGGAGGTACTATGCAACCAGCCTTCTTTGTACCAGTAATTCTAAAGCTAAATAGATTTTGGGGAATTAGCTGAGAAAGGAAGAACACTAGAGAAAATGTTATTAACTGAGAAATACAAAAGAGTAGTAGCAAGGAGAAGGCTGTTAGAATAAAAGTACTAATTGAGAAAAATAAGGGAAAACCGCAAAAGTAGAGAAAGCAATTTCTATAAATAGGACTGGTCAGAACCTATAATATTAGGATGACTCATGTGAAGTTGCTATATTTTGTAGGAGGTCAAAAATGGTCAAATGTCAGCAATGTTATATGGTTCAAACGAATACATTTACCAAAGCACTTAGGACTCCTTGTTACTGCATAACAAATGATATTCACTGTGTTTTGTATACAAGTGTAAACTCTGAATGGCTTGTATTTGGAAACTTTTCACAGCAGTGTCCACAGTGGTAACTGTTAGGTGCCAGACTCCATTGTGGGCAAGAAATGCTTCTGTTTTTATAGATTCAACTCCCAAATTTCTTTTAAGAGCTGTTAAGGTTTCAGAAAGCATGCTGTGTCCAGAGAAAGACTGGCAATAAAATTTTAAGGCAGGAGTTTAGAATTGTTGAAATATTTCAAAGTCTGAATAAAGGCAAGATTCAAGAGGGCATCAGGAAAAATAGAAGACACGAACCTACTCAATAATAACCAATATTTTAAGATGCTCAAGAGCACCATTATGGAGACACAGGAATGTATTTTTAAAATAACCGAAAAGTGAAAGACATTAAAGCACATAAATAAACCTGTCATTGTAGTGACAATGTACTGGTGAAGTGGGGCGGGAAGATGAAAAGGAGAAAAATTCAGGTAAACACTCTAGTATTTAAAAACAAATGGTGCGTTTGGATAGCTAATGTGATAATTTGAATTCCAGCATGTGGTATTCTAAAAAGGAGTGCTGCAGAGTTGCCTGTGTGCTAGAAGATGATTGGTTAAGCTTGTTCCAGTACTATTTATGATAATAAAATAGCCTCATCTACATTTATAGGGGCAGCGGGGTGTTTAAAGAACGTGAATATAGTGATCAAATTGTTACCGAGCAAGAGCTTAAACCTGCTCCTAACCACCAGTGAGGCTTTTTGTTAATTAATCATAATCAACATACGCTAGCATGGAAGGGGCCAGCCAGAGTGAAGGCTTTAATTAACCACTGGGCAAAGCAGGAGTTGACATTTGCATCTCAGTGCTGGTTATAGGCTGACCAAAGGGAGATAAAGCCCACTGACTAACTTTCTGTCCTCAATTCGAAGATGAATCTCTTCTCCCACGCTTTCAGATCTGTGAAATCAGGATGTATCTTAAATACATGCCATTTTAGATTTAGTGATATATCTTAATCGGTGGAGAAGTTGGCTACATTGCCACCTTTCTAAAAGTCACTCTGGTCCAATTCAAATCGGCTGGCCGTCAGAGAATGTTAAGTTTCCTTCATGATTCTGTAACAGTCACTAGTAGCCTAGACCACACAAAGGACCAGGGAAGGAGACTGTCCTGATCATCTACATGTTCCCGATGTCTAACACACCACGAATGCTTCTCTTCATCTGGACTGGGAATCTTGGGAGGTTTTGTATGTAAGAACCTTACTGCAGGGACTTCTGACTTTGTTATAAAGAATGCTACTATATATGCAGATACAGAAACTATTCAACAGATCTCAAACTCTTGGTGGAATGGATGCTTGGCACTGATTAAGAACTAAAGAAAACCTCACAGAAACCTTTAATGGGGGAAAAACAAATTAATAAAGATAATTTAAAAAAATAAAATAAAAACATATAAATTGGGGAAAAAAAGAAACCTTTAGATCAATTTTATAAAAAAGAACAAGAGTATTAAACAGAGAGACCATGTGGCAAAGAAAAAAAGAGCTTAAGTCCTGCACTACCCAATAAGGAAGCCACTAATCACATATGACTATTTCAATTTAAATGAATCAAAATGTAAAAATCAATTCCTCGGTCAAGCTAGCCACATTCAAGTGTTCAACAGCCTCATGTGGCTAGAGGCTACCACACCAAACAGCAATGATATAGAATATTTCTGTCACTGCAAAAACTTCTAGTGGTGCCCGGAGGGTGTGGCTCAGTGGTTGAGCATTGACCCATGCACCAAGAGGTTGACGGTTCGATTCCCGGTCAGGGCACATGCCCAGGTTGTGGGCCTGATCCCCAGTGGGGGGCATGCAGGAGGCGGCCAATCCATGTTCTCTCTCATCGATGTTTCTATCTCTCTCTCCCTTTTTCTCAAAAAATTAATAAAGAAAAAAAATATTACTAAACAATGCTACTCTAGACTAACATCTGAAGCTGAGTTATACCTCTGCTGCAACACTCAGATCTTGTGAATCTGAATAAATTAACCAGCCTTACAACTACTCAGTTTTCTCTTTGGTGAAATGAATATGTAATTGTTATCCTACTCTCCGGGATGCTTTGAGGATTAGAGTGCCATAAAAAGGTTAGCTACTAGTAAGTTTCACATTTTTAAGTGATTTGTAACTTTATTAAAGCGCCTCTCATCTTTTGGCATTTCTAATTGTTAGCTGGATATATTTCACCGTTTAAACCCCAAGCTTTATGACTTCTCTTCTTTCCTTCTTCTTCAGATATATATATTTTTTTATCCTCACCTGAGGACATTTTCCCACTTTCTCAGATAGATCGGGAGGGAGGGAGGGAAGGAGGAAGGGAGAGAGAGAGAGAGAGAGAGAGAGAGAGAGAGAGAGAGAAAGAAAGAAACACCGACATGAAAGGGACACATCGAGTGGCTGCCTCCCGCATGACCCCAACCAGGGCCGGGGACAACCATAACCAAGGTACATGCCCTTGACCGGAATCAAACCCGCGACTCATTGGTCCGTGGGCCGATGCTACAACCGCTGAGCCAAACCGACCAAGGCAGCCTCCACATGCCTACAGTAGCCACACGATGAACAGAAATGGGTGAAGCGGGCTGTGGCAAACTGGAGAACCCATGTTCTGTCGAAGCTGGTTTAGCCAAGTACCACCACTGAGGAAAGATGGCCTGGCGTAGGCACATATGGTAGTTCCCCCTTATTCATAATTTTGATTTCGCAGTGTCAGTTACCTGCAATCAACTGCAGTACAAAAATATTAAATGGAAAATTCCAGAAATAAACAATAAGTTTTAAGTTGTACGCCATTCTGAGTAGTATAATGAAATCTCACAAGTCCTGCTCCGTCCAGCCAGGATGAGAGTCAACCCTTTGTCCAACATCTCCGTGCTGCAGACACTCCCTGCCCGTTAGTCACTTAGAAGCCATCTCGGTTATCAGACGAACTGTCGCCATATCGAAGTGCTGTGTTCAAGTCATCCTTATTTTACATAATAATGCCACATTCATATAATTTTCACTACAGTATACTGTTATAGTTGTTCTATTTTATTATTATTTATTGTCAATCTCTTGCTATGCTTAACTTATAAGTTAAATGCTATCATAGGTATATATGTATAGGAAAAAACATAGTATATATACGGTTAGGTACTATTAAGTTTCAGGCATCCACTGGAGGTCTTAGAATGTATCCCTAGCAGATAAAGGGGGATTACTATACTGATTTTTTAAAAAAGAATGTCAGAAATTTGGCTTTTTATAGGAAATCCCATTTAAAAAATATCAGCAACTAGCCCTGGCTGGGTGGTTAGTTGGAGTATTGTCCCGTAGGTTCGATTCCCAGTCAGGACACATACTTAGGTTGCAGATTCAATCCCCGGCTGGGGCACCTACGGGAAGTAACCTATCAATGTTTCTCTCTCACCTCATTGTTTCCCTCTCTCCCCTTTCCTCTCTCTCTAAAAAAAAGAAAAAAAAAATCAACAAAAAATCAGCAAACATATCCATAGTGGCTGTACCAGTCTACATTCCCACTAGCAGTGAATGAGGGTTCCCTTTTCTCCACAACCTCTCCTATACTTGTTATCACTTGTCTTGTTCATAATAGCCATTCTAACAGGTGTGAGATGGTATCTCATTGTAGTTTTGATTTGCATTTCCCTAATTGCTTAGTGAGGTTGAAAATATTTTCATATATCTATTGGCTGTTTGTATGTCTTCTTAGGAGAGGTGTCTGTTCAGGTCCTCTGCCCATTTTTTGACTGGGTTGTTTGTTTGATATTGAGTTTTATGAGTGCTTTTATATTTTGGATAATAAACCTACCACATGACCCAGCAATCAAAAAACTCGAAAACATGTATTTGCAAAGATACATGCACCCCTATGTTCACTGCAGCACTATTCACAGTGGCCAAGACATGGAGACAACCAAAGTGTCCTGCAATAAAGGATTGATTGGATAAAGAAGATGTGGCACAGATATACTATGGATACTACTCAGCCATAAGAAAGAAGGAAATACTGCCATCTGCGACAACATAGATGGATCCTGAGAATATTATGCTAAGTGAAATAAGTCATTCAGAAAAAGCTAAGAACCATATGATTTCACATGTACGTGAGATATAAAACTGAAACTCATGAACACAAACAGCAGTATGGTGGTTACCAGAGGGAAGGGTGTGGGGTGGGGGGGGTGAAGGGGACCTAATATATGGTGACGGAAGATGACCTGACCTTGGGTGATGGCCACACAGTGCAATATATAGATCTTAGAACATAGAAATCCACACCTGAAACCTATATAATCATATTGACCAATGTCACCCCAATAAATTTAATTAAAAACAAAACATCCGCAGGTGAGGATTTAAAAAAAAATATTAGCAACTAATTAAAAATGTTAAGTAATTCTTTGGGCAAATTAAACCCATTTAGAGGTTACATGTGACCCGTGGCTACCATTATGTGATCTTTGGTTTCTAAGACCCTTTAGTAGCTATATTTCTTTCTCCATAGCCCCATGCCCTAGGACACTCTTACAAATAAATGCACACAACTTACTCCTCACTAGATCTCATGGTGAAATAGAAATGAAGTTCACAGTGCTATTTATTTTATATAAGTTACCACTCCACAGTATTAAAAAATTATTTCTTAGGTTACCAAAATATAACACCTAAAAAACACATAAATTTTAAATGCTTTAAGATAACAAATGACCCAAATTTAGAAAATAAAGAATTTATGTCCTCCTCAACCAAATGCCCAGAAAAGTAGAAAAAGAAATATTATTCTTACATGTTTTTATGCGTAAGTATTACTGTAATTAAATGAAATATATATATTTTTTCATTGCTACTCCACTGGAAAATTACTGGAATGCTGGGAGAGAACTATAATATTTAATATAAAAGCCATAGGTCTCTACTGGCAAATTAGTTGAAATATTATTTTGAATCCTGATTTGGAAAGTTTAATGCTAGAAAGCAAAGCAAAAATTTTCATTCTCCCAGTAATTTAAATGCTGTCCACTCAAAACCCCATTAAATTAAAAATGCGTCTGCACTGTATATGAAGCATACACAATTTTTATTATTCCAAGTGTAATTAACTATATTATTTATTTATTTATTTTTTATCCTTACCCAAGGACATTTTTTTAAAAAAATATTTTGTTCAGATAGAGTGGGAGGGAGAGAGAGAGAGAGACATCGACATGAAAGGGACACATGGAGTGGTTGCCACCCACACGACCCAACAAGGGCCGGGGACAAACCGCAACGGAGGTGCGTGCCCTTAGCGGGAATTGAACCTGGGTCTCTCCGGACCGCAGGCCAACGCTCCAACGGCTGAGCCAAACCGGCCAGGGCTAACTATATTTTATTTTTATCATACACCCACCCAAGGAACCAGCAGTTGTAGCTTTTTTATACAGCTGATAATTCAAATATTATTTCTAATACAAATATATGGTTTATCACGCGTATTTATCACTAACTTGGTACACTCCATAATCGCATTATAACCCCACTGTGTACTGAATACTACTTATAGTTCAAACTACTCAAGATAAGCACTGTTACTTTCAAGAGAAGACTGGCAGTAATTAAAGGTCTTATTTAGTAGTTATTGGTAACCATGTTTTAAAGGAGGTAAAAAAAAAAAAGAAACAGTATAGATATATTTAATTTGGTAATTGTATTTTATTAAGGAGATCTATTTTAGACATATACTTTAACTGGGGTTAAAAACAAAGATGTGCTAAACTGTTATCAATGTGATGAAACAAAATGACATGAAAATGTTTTATAATTAATCAATGAGAAGAACTGAAACATCTGTAAATTACATGGCATAAAACGAAATCATACCAGAACACTAATAACAATAATAAAAACAACAATAGTACTTTACACTTATAGACCCCCTTTCAGAGGAATTTCAGAGTGCTTTTTAAACACGTTATTTTTCCGTTTTTGAACAAATAAGACAACTAAATCAAAGAGTAATAACAGTTTGCCCATACCACAAAGTGAGTCAGCGGCAGAGCGGGAATAGATTTTTCTAACTTGTTCAGTCTCCTGCAATTATATTGTGCAATGATTACTCTGTTAACTCTGTTACATCCAAGACATAGGTACCTCCAGATCTCATGTGGGCTTACCATTCTTCTTCTCCTGCCCCAGCCTATTAGTAATAGTAGTGTTTACAAACTGACACTGTCACAAAGTGTGTGTTTGCATGCTGCTCCAATAAGGGTCCCTCGGGGTGTCAAGAGAAGAGCCTCTCTGAGCCTTTTGGCTGCCCCTCCCCTCCCACCTTCAGACAGTTTTCTGGAGATGGCCTCCAGACATTTTGAGATCTTGTAAAGACTAGTCAACCTAATAACATATTTGGAGTGCTGGGAAAAATGCAAAGATAGCAAAGTCATTCAAGACCAAGAGCTGTGAATCACTAGAAAAAACCCACCAGGCAAACTGGCCAACTCTTATCATACTATGGTCATAGGTTCTGGAGGGCAAGGCATGGGCCACAGCAGGGACAGTCCTCATTTAAAGTAAACGTTCAGACTTTTAAATGCATTCCACTAGGGCATCAGTTTTATTTCTAACCTAAATTTATGCCATCTCCTGGAGATACATGATATCACAGCCCAACTCTATTAGGAATTGCCAGAAAATAGGGAAATTAGGGCAGGAAATTAAGTCCACGTGGAGTAAGGCATGGGCTAAATGTTTGATGAATGTATGGATATACCTGGAAGGAAAAATTTTTATCATATAATAGGAGGGTCTGATGAGAAATAAGGATGGAGTCTGAAAAGTATTTTATAAACATTAAAGTATTCTACAAAAACCATCAAGAAGTATGTTTCTACTGTAAAGCATTTTAGAAAACACTACTTTCACATACCATTTATAAGGTTCCTATCATGTTTGTACCTGTTGCCATCAGATATATAACAACGTATCATGCATGGCCCCGTCCTCAAGGAGTTATGATGCATGAGGGGCATTGCTCAATAGCTGCAGGAGTTTGGAGGACACAGAGATCATTTCTAGCTGGGAGGCCTTATGAACAGAATACCAACAGGGAAAAACTGGGTTGAGGCGGGTGATGCAGGAAAGGGAAACTCATGAGCCGAGGGAGATAGCTAGCCATGGTGGAGTCCAAGCCCACTCAGGGACCCATGGGGAGGTTTAATCTGCGGGTGCCATGGAGGTGCTGTCTCATTTCTTCCAGGCAAAAGGGGATGATCTGAAACCCAACTCTTTCCTAGCTCCAAAACTCCAAAGCTGTGAAGTGGGGCTACCAAGCTATTTCTCCCGCCTGGAGACCCAAGGTAAACCCAAGCTATGACCATAGCACCCAGAGGTATCCTTGTAGAGACTCTAGGATGACCATCCTGTTCTAGAACCCTCGGAGAAGCAACAATATGAAACTGCAGAAGGCTGCTCGACCAGGACCTACCAGGCTGGGTCCAGAGGTAAGGAGAAGAGGAGAGAGGTGGGAACGATCTCAGAAACCCGAAATGTGGAGGTGTCTAAACGCCAGGTTTGGGTTGGCCTCTACCTCAATACCTTCCCAGTTACCCATCCAGGCTCAAGGATTCCCCATCCTTCACGGTGGCCCTTTCCTACTTTTATGATGCAAGTTAATGAGAAAAATAACATGTGCTTTATAGCCAATTTTGTTGCAATGCATTTATTTCATCTTCCATTTATTCATTACCAAAAAACAAACAAACAAACAAACAAACAAACAAACAAAAAAACACCCCAAAACCAGGTTCTTCTTGCTTACTTTCCCTAGCTCGTTTTCCCCTTCACTTTATTCTCAGATGCTGTATTAGCTCCTATAGCACCATAAATGATCCCTTTATTTAGGAAATAATTCATGTGTTTGACTTCATTTTCCTTTCTACTGTCTATTTGAATTGTTATCTAGATGCCACCCAATCTCCCATCCTATATCAAAGTCAAACGTAATGCGTATTTGACAAGCAGCAGTATTAAAGTTTGAAGAGTTTCACTAACATAGTGTGAGATTCTCAACCCCATGGGTTGCATTAGCATCACCTGAAGAGCTTTTTGAACTATCCAGATGCTGGGGGCCCCACCCCAGACCAACTGATCAGATTTCTAGCAGTGGCACCTGAGAACCTGTTATTTTCAAAAAAGTAACAGATACACCCTGGTTGTTAAGAAGTATTATGCTAACCTGCTCTGGCCGGTGTGGCTCAGTTGGTTGAGCATTGTCCTGTACACTGAAAGGTCACCAGTTGCGGGTTTGGTGCCCACCCTCCCACCCCCCAGCGTACAGGAGGCAACCAAACAGGTGTTTCTCTCTTCCTTCTCTCTCTCTCTCTCTCTCTCTCTCTCTCTCTCTCTCTCTCAAAAACCCCAAAGAACCAATAATAATAAAAAAAGAAGTACTATGCTAATCTGAATAGATACTTCTCCAAAGAGGACATACAAATGAAAGATGTCACTAATCATCAGAGAAATGTTAATTAAAACTATAATGAGATATCACCTCACACCTGTCAGAATGGCTGCCATCAATAAATCAATAAACAAGTGTTGGCGAGGGTGTGGAGAAAAGGGAACCCTCATGCACTGTTGGTGGGAATGCAGACTGGTACACCACTGTGGAAAACAGTACGAAGGTTCCTAAAAGTTTAAAAAATGGGCCCTGGCCAGTTTGGCTCAGCGGTTAGAGTGTCGGCCCGTGGACCAGAGAGTCTCGGGTTCGGTTCCTGTTAAGGGCAAGTACCTCGGTTGAGGTTCGTTCCCGGCCCCAGTTAGGGTTGTGTGGGTGGCAACCAGTCGATGTGTCTCTCTCACATCGATGTTAATCTCTCTCTGTTCCTCCCTCTCTCCCTCCCACTCTATCTGAAGATAAATGCAAAAATGTCCTCAGGTGAAGATAAAAAAAAATTTTTTTAATGGAACTGCCTTATGACCCAGTGATTCCACTTCTGGGTATATGTCCAAAGAAATTCAAAACACTAATTCGAAAAAATATATACACCCCTATGTTCACTGCAGAATCATTTACAATAGCCAAGCTATGGAAGCAACCCAAGTGCCCATCAATAGATGAATGGATTAAAAAGCTGTGGTACATATACACAATGGAATATTACTCGGTCATAAAAATTAAAATAAAATCTTACTATTTGTGACAGCATGGATGGACCTAGAGGGTATTATACTAAATGAAACAAGTAAATCAGAGAAAGACAAATGCTGTATGATTTAACTTTACAGGGTGGGGCAAAAGTAGGTTTACAGTTTGAGTAAATGAAACACAGATTTTATTCTTGTATTATTTTCCATATGAACAACTGTAAACCTATTTTTGCGCCAACTTGTATGTGGAATCTAAAGAACAACATAAATGCCCTGGCCGGTTTGGCTCAGCGGTTAGAGCGTCGGCCTGCGGTCCCGAGAGACCCGGGTTCGGTTCCCGCTAAGGGCGTGTGCCTCGGTTGCAATTTGTCCCCGGCCCTGGTTGGCTGTGCGGGTGGCAGCCACTCGATGTGTCCCTTTCACATCGATGTTTCTCTCTCTCTTCCTCTCTCCCCCTCCCACTCTACCTGAACAAAAAATAGAAAAATGTCCTCAGGTAAGGATAAAAAAAAAAAAAAAATAAAGAACAACATAAATGAACAAACAAAATAGAAACAGACTCAGATACAGGGAACGGACTGATGGTTACCAAAGCAGAGGAGGGTTGGGGGACTGGGTGAAAAAGGTGAAGGGATTATGAAGTACAAATTGGTAGTTACGGAATAGTCATGGGGATGCAGAGCACAGCACAGTGAATATAGTCAATAATATTGTAATAACGATGTATGGTGCCAGGGGGTACTTGAAATATTGGGGGAACACTTTATAAAGTATATAACTGTCTAACCACTATGCTATATATCTGAAACTCATACAAAATAATATTGAATGTAAACTGTAACTAAAAAACAAAATTTAAATCAAAAGGAGTTGGCCGACAACATCTACTTGAGGCGGGTTTTTCAAGTGTTAAAAAAAAAAAAAGTAAAGTACTCTGCTAAAAGGTACATGATTTGGGAACTTGGTTAGGCTAACTTTCTGCACACAAATACAACTCTTTTTTTTGTTTGTTTAACCCTCCCTAGAAAAGAGCCAAGAGTTATTACTGATTGCTTAATATTAATGGAACATATGCCAAAGGAACATAGCTAAACAAAATGCTAATGATATGTAGATTACTTGTGTTTCAACCCCTTCCACTAGTATTAATAATGAAAATTAAATTCATCCTTTCTAACATACTGCTGACATAACCGCTATTTTGATAAATAAGAAAACTAAAACTCATTTATCACGATCGATTTTAAGCTCTCATAGTAGGGTCCATGCCTTTTCCATACTGTAACCATTCAGTTAGTAAGAACCAACCTGTCTGGTGCTATGCTAGATGCTGGAGACACAAATATGAACAAAACATGGTCAGTGAGCGGCTATAGAAACCAATTCAGCTACAGTTAACTATAATACTAAGTGGTTTGGACAAAGAGTTCTTCTCAGAGGTAACAAAACCAACAGACATTTATTGCATGCTTACTATGTGCCAGGCACTGTTCTAGGCATTTTGCATATCACTCTGTTTCAACATTATCCTGTTTAACTTAGACCCTGTGAGACAGGAACTCTTCTCATTGCAACTGTACAGATGAGGTGGCCCGAGGGTAAGTCACATAACCCCATGGCTACTCATCTAGCACGAGGTGGAAAGCCAAAACTTGAACGGGCTTTTCTGGCTCCAGAGTGAGAGCTTTTAACCGTTCCTTTCAGGAGCCCAGGTCAGTGCCCTTGTTGTTCAACAAATGCTAGCAGAAGGTACAAAACAACAAATATTTACAGAGTGCTCACAGCGTGCCTGAAACCCCTTCTTCCTAAGACTCCTGGACACTAAGGCTAAAACCTATGGAATGTTTGTATGACTCTTTAACAGCTTAGGCAAAAGACAAATATTATCTTTCCCTCCACTTTAGTAATGGGATCAGAAGTTAGGTTTTCATAGCTAACCCTTAAATCGATCCCTTTACTTTTCTGTTCCTCTAATTTCTATGAGCTTATAATTATTTGGGAGCCAAACGAAAAATGACATTTTCAGGACAATGCTTCCAAGAATTTCCCACACGCCCCAGTGTGTTACAATGACACCCTACTGCAATGAGAAAGCGATTTCCTTAGAATTAGGTGAGAAAGAAAGGCAACTCTAAAGAGATGATATTTCAGGTTGAACGAAGGAAAAAACGTTCCTGATTCAGGGCTAAAGGCTGCTGCCAACAGCTTGTTTTGTTCCCAAAGATTCGCACACAAAAGTTTCACAGAACTGCAGGGAAAAGATTTGGAGGCTAAGTTAGATGGGGGCTTGGGGGGAGGTTTCCCATCATTCCTTTGGGAGCAGTAGAAAAATAACAAAACCTCTATAAAAGAGATGAGCAAGTCTGCTGTGAAAGGAATGACCTCTCACGTATAGGGAGAGCAATTTGCATCTACAGATCTCATTGATATAAATGACCTCCTTCAAAGAGTGAAAAACTGAATGGAAAGCCACTATATACCCATGAAAGGCTTTGCCGGCTATTTGTTGAGCTATATACAGACTAACAAACAGGAGTGGTTAACCTGGCGCACCATGCACTATAGAGATATATTTTTTTAAGTAGGCTTAGTCAGCTAATCTTGTTGAGATTTCTCTCATACTACTGATTTCTTATTCTCAAAATAAATTAAGAGGCTTCATTCAAAATTCCCTGTGGTCTACCAGCTTGAGTTTGTTGGGTGTCTTTGATTGTCTCTTGTCTTTAGATCCCCTGCCTTGTCTCTTTAGATTCTGCTGTGCTCTTTGGTGTTTCCCGTTAGTCCATGCCTGGAATAGCTAATTACATGGCAGCATAATTCCCGCCCGTGCAACAAGGCGTAGCAGAACCTTGCTAATTCTCACCAATAACTGAAAGACTCCCGTGTAAGTTACTGAATTATGCAAATGAGCAATAAGTGAAGAAGGATGATTCAAAATTGTATTTCATTCATTTATTTTGACAAGTGTAGTTTAGTCTTAATTATTTTGAAAATTTCTTTGTAGCATACTAATAAATTTACTGTGGCACATTTGTTAAAAGTGATAAAGCCTTCACTAAGAGAGACCAGAGTGTGCTCTATTGAATAATTTCCTAAAGACGGGCTCGGGTTCAGACCCTCTCCCTTTTATTTTGAATTTTACTGACTTTTCAGCATCTACATTTTTGGGCAAAACAATGTACTATATGCCAATAAAACGTGAAAATTCTTTTAGCAACAAAAATTACTTTATAAATAGGTCTTACATGTCTAAACATTCACCATACGACAGTAAAAAAAAAATTAATCATGCTTCAAGTAAAACATTTTTACATTCTATGGTCATAATACTAGTAGGACTTTATTTTTTTATCTTCTAAATAAAACTAGTTCAGTCTGTCATTCATCTCTTTTAATTCCTATTTCTGTTTTGTTTTGTCTTACCATACCTCTTTCTTTTAAAGTTAAAGACATCTGTTTTAAGATAAGTGGATAAATCACAGTATGTAACGTTTTCGTGTCAAAATACTTACATTATCATATTCTGAGTTAAATTATTTAAGATAGGAAAACATTTTGATACACTTCTGACAGATTTATCATGCAGGATGAAGTCAACTGAGACAGGCCAGTGAGCCAGGACAAGTGGAACAGGGAAACTGAGACAGACAGCTGAACAAACTGACAGAACAATTTACAGCGGAGACAGAAGGTCACCTCCCTAGAAATAACATCTAGGCCTCAGTTGTATTTCAGCTCCAGACCCAGAAGAGCAGCAAAATCAGATGGGCGACACCAGGACCAACTGCACTGACTAAGGACCCCCTGCCCTGACACTGACCAATCAGTGAGGACCACGACCCTGAAGGCTCACACCTAGAAAACTGATGAATAATCAGTTGAAACCCTCTCCTGAGACCTCCCCTGAGATTCCTGCCTGCAAGGGAGAAATAAAAGCTTCAAGACAAAAGACTAGCCCTGGCCGGTTTGGCTCAGCGGTTAGAGCGTCGGCCTGTGGTCCAAAGAGACCCGGGTTCGGTTCCTGCTAAGGGCGTGTACCTCAGTTGCAGTTTGTCCCCGGCCCTGGTTGGTCGTGCGGGTGGCAGCCACTCGATGTGTCCCTTTCACATAAATGTTTCTCTCTCTCTGTTCCTCTCTCTCCCTCCCACTCTATCTGAACAAGAAATGGAAAAATGTCCTCGGGTGAGGATTTAAAAAAAAAAAAAAAAAGTCCATATTGTGCTCTCCTTCCCGGGAGCACGCCTGCACCTCCCCTTCTCTTCCCCCACAAGCATGCATCTCCTAGCCTCTAAGGGACCCCAGGAGGCTTGCAATCAGGACAGCAATGGGCAGTGGCAGTTCATCCCAGGCAAAAACCCCTGAGCCGGTCCCCAAGGCCCCCTTTTCTCCGACTTCTTAGTGAGCCAAAGCAGCCCAGCCTAGGCTCATTTCTCAGCCAGTCCTTGTTTCACTGTCCCCAGCTTTAATAAATGTCCTTGAAAATCCACCTGGACCCGTGTTGTGAAACCTTTCCTGCACGAAGAACCCACACACTACGGCTAGACCTAGGCACACCCGCTCAGGGCCAGGTCTCCTTTCTGGTAACACCACCAGTGGTTACACTGGGGAGTGAAGAGAGAACAGCCTTCCAGCCTCTAGTCTTGGTTTTAAAGCTTCGCATAGACCAACCTCTTTTTTTTTTTTCATCCTCACCTGAGGACATTTTTGCATTTATCTTCAGACAGAGCAGGAGGGATGGGGGAGGGGGGAGAAAGAGAAACATCGATGTGAGAGAGAGACACATCGACTGGTTGCCACCCACACGACCCCAACTGGGGCCGGGGACAAACTGCAACTAAAGCACATGCCCTTAGCGGGAACTGAACCCGGGACTCTCTGGTCCGCGGGCCGATGCTCTAACTGCTGAGCCAAACCGGCCAGGGCTACACCAACCTCTTAATAAGCACTTTTTGATGACGCCTCCAATTGAGATATGATTTAAAATCATCATGCATCTGTCAAATGAGGTTCTTTGATTTATAAAAGCTAGATAAGCAATAGAGCACTTAAAGAATAGCAAGAAAGACAAAAGTTAGTCTCAAACTACATGAGTGCATCTGTACCTATTAAAATCTCATTCACTCTTTTTTTTTTTTTTTTTTTTTTTAATCCTCATCCGAGGACATTTTTCCATTTTTTGTACAGACAGAGTGGGAGGGAGAGAGAGGAAGAGAGAGAGAGAGGGAAACATCAATGTGAAAGGGACACATCGAGTGGCTGCCACCCGCACGACCAACCAGGGCCGGGGACAAACTGCAACCGAGGTACATGCCCTTAGCGGGAACCGAACCCGGGCCTCTCCGGACCGCAGGCAGACGCTCTAACCGCTGAGCCAAACCGGCCAGGGCGTCACTCTTTTTTTTGTCGACAGTATTACAGATGTCCCCCATTTCTCCCATACCCCCTCCACCCAGCCCCTGGCCCACCCCAGGCCTTACCTACACTATTGTCTGTGTCCATGGGCCATGCGTATATGCATATATGTTCTTTGGTTAAATCCCATTCCCTCCACCATCCTCCCCTCTGAGATCTGTCGGTCTGTTCCGTGCATCCATGCCTCTGGACCTATTTTGTTCGCCAGTTTCTTTTGTTCATTAGTAAAATCTCATTCACTCTTCAAGGCCTAACTGAGATTCCATCTCCACCAGGACTCCTTCCCTCAGCTGTATGCAGAGATCCCACCGCACTTCACGCCATTCCCTCGCATTAGACTTACTTCCTTCAGGTTGACGTTTTCCTACTAGATTAAGAACAGGGCAGCTGTGACACAGAAGGAAGAATGCTGGGCTCTCACAACCCCCCAGCTTTGCTACCTCGAGAGGGTCACTTCATCTCTTTGAGGTTGTTTTTTCATCTGAAAAAATGTCACTTGCCCCCATCCAATGGGAAAAGTATAAGATAATGGATGGGAATGTTCTCCACGAAGAATAAAGTCCTATAAAGAGTAGGTGCTTAGCCCTGGCCGGTTTGGCTCAACGGTTAAAGCATCCGCCTGCGGTCCGGAGAGACCCGGGTTCGGTTCCCGCTAAGGGCATGTACCTCGGTTGCAGTTTGTCCCCGGCCCTGGTTGGTCGTGCGGGTGGCAGCCACTCGATGTGTCCCTTTCACATCAATGTTTCCCTCTCTCTCTCTTCCTCTCTCTCCCTCCCACTCTGTCTGTACAAAAAATAGAAAAATGTCCTTGGATGAGGATAAAAAAAAAAAAAAAAAAAATAGTAGGTGCTTAGAGGTGAATGCACGAATAAGAAAACAATCAGAACTATTATTACCTTTAAAGCTAGGTCTTGCTTACACTTATGTCCTTTACATATTACTCAGTAAACACAGGCTGAATTAATTGGGGGGGGGGGCGTGGGTGTGAAGAGGGATAAACAGAGAAACCCAGACTTACACAGACCTGGTTTCTTTTATCCTATTTGCAATTTTGGTTTTATGATAATTTCTTAAAACAAGAAAAGTGTATCAGTGTCTAAATAGCTGGCAAACCTATCTTTTTGTGAGCACAGCTGGTTTAAGCCTTAAGCTGTAAGGAACGGTGCTAAGGCTAGCAGGGCTCACAGACCAAGGGGATCAAGGTTCCCCAGGGCCTTTAATGGAGAGAATGTAATCAACGTTAATACAGCTGAACTCAATGACAGGCTACTAATTCAGTCTAGTTACCATCCTGTTGGCCACAAGGTAAGAGAATGCTGATGGCTCTGAATAAATTCATGAGAACTATAGGAGGAACTTCTATAGCTGTTGAAATTTATGATAAGTGTTCTCTGCATATGAGGGGTAGCATCCATTATATGGACATGATAGTACAGCATAAAATAACAAATGGGCACTGGCTAATCATGTGCAAAACACCAGATCAGGGCCTGGAGCACTACTGGGTAACTGCAGACACCACAAGGACACAATTAAACTTCAAAAGTTATGGTTGATTCCCTTAGATGATTTTTTTTAATTTAAAGAATTACAAAGGATAAGGAAAACATATGCCAATTTATATGAAAAGCAAGAAAACAGAGCAAAACAAAACAAAAACCCAGTCAGTTTAAACATTAAGTCATTTCAAAAATGAAATCTGCACCCTGACTGGTTTGGCTCAGCAATTAGAATGTAGGCCCGCAGACCAAAGAGTTGTGGGTTCAATTCTGGTCAAGGGCACGTACCTCGGTTGCAGTTCAGACCCTGACCCTGGTCGGTCGTGCAGGAGGCAACCAATCAATGTCTCTCTCTCTCTCTCTTGCTCTCTCTCTTCCCCCTGCCCCACTCTGTCTGAAGATAAATGGAAAAATATCCTCAGGTGAAGATTTAAAAAAGGAAAAGAAAAAAGAAATCCACACTGTGATTCAAAAGGTGAGAACTAAGCAAAATCACTTAACTTTAAACCATTAAAGGCTATTCTGATATGGCACATGCAATTGGTAAAAAAAACAAAACAAACAAAAGATTAAGAAGATGCATGAGAGGTAAGTGCTGTTTCATGGAGGGAGCATAAACACTTCCGAGAAGAAATGTTATCAGAACAGAGTGAAGGCAAATAAGAAATGATGGAGACATTAAATTCTGGGCTAAGTAAATGAGCAAAGATTCCCAAGAGGAAAAGGATATGCAATTTCAGAATAATCTCAAATCACTACAGAAAAATACTAGAATCGAACTAAACCTCTTTCAATCCCAAATATACCTGAGACAATTCTGGATGACTATAAATCCTCTAATTTGCTTGAAGCCAAGTGGGGTTGTGTTTTCATATCTTTCATGAACTTTTTAAGTCACCTTTATTAATAATTTTAGATAGCATACAAAAGTCACAAAGTCAATAAGTGATAAAACCCACAAAGAGTACTTCTTTAGAAAGATTTAAGCAACAAAGGGGGGGGGGGATGTCATCTGCTCCTAAGACTACAACCTTTTAGTCTTCAGTCACAAATATTGTTTCACTCAAGTTTCTATAAAATTATGATTCTTGGTTTTACCACCTTGAAGTTATAATTAAAGAATTAAGATATCAAATATTTTTAAAAGACTGCATTTAAAAAAAGAAGTAACTGGCATACATGTTAAGTAGCTGATTCAATATATTTCTAGTGAAAAGCACTAATTGTGAGGGGAAAGAAATTTAGTATAACTATATCTAACCCTTTCTTTAGGTCACGTTAGAACAGATCATTATAGATGTTATACAAATATTGATAATTTAATATTCCTAAAACTTATAGCACATTTCATCATGATACTTAAAGGATCTTCTATCTTTTCTGCCATGAGTATTATAAGCCCTTTCCTCCTAATTAATCTGCAATTAGTTCAACCAACCTCTCCAATTAGTCTTATACAACATTACCCTACTTAGACAATAAAGCATTCTCTAGACTGGGTTTTAAACCTGGGCTAAAACAGACTCCTACAGACCCAAACTGGTTCTGGTGCTTCTCTTTGTCAAGTCATTTAGATGTCACATCTAGTTTGCTGTCATGACTATTGTTTTACTGTGCAATTTGTATGTCGCTTTGAATGGTAAAGGCATCATAGCTTTATTGAATGAAACTGTCTGTCTTTAGGGTCTGATGTTACATGTTTGTGCATGTATGTTTATGTCTCAAAAGCTGCTTTTGACATCAAGTAGCAATAGAAAAAGATTATGCTCTTTCGATATGTTTGCTCCTACCTTAGTAAATATAAACACAAACGGGGGGGGGGGAGCCCTCGTCAAACTAAGGAAACAACATTTTAAATAATAATACTATTATTTTGCTTTTAAAGGCAGAGATAGCTTAAATAAGCTATTAACATTATAGAATTATAGAAGGCCTGGCTGTTTTGTAATCTAAATGCCTCCATTGTCAATTCTATTAAGCAATTCTTTCCTAAGAAAGAACTGCCCTTCCCACTGAAAGTTTTCCTGATACCTATATCAAACATGATATATTATTCTCATCACAACTCCATAATCACACAAAAATTCAAGTGCTTCCTGGCTTTAATTCATAAGGAACAAGGGTAAACTTACCTATATCACAACACTCGGTTCAGTGTTGGGCTGTTGCCAGTTGTTTCCTTGTACTAGCCTCTGGGTTCAATTTCTAAACTAAAGAAAGAATGAAGGCTAACCATGGAAAGCCTTCCAGTAGACCATTGGAATAGCCTTTTAAGTAATTTTGGTGCATGAAATTTCATAAAGTTTTTACTAGATAATTACACTTCCTGATTTTGTAATTAGTGGAAGTACATGCAATTACATAATAATTATGATAGTAATTACGTAATTAAGATGTATAATTATGTAGTAAAAAACATCATGGAAATAAAACCATCTACTGCGTAAGCACAATACATTTTAAAAGTAAATTCACTAGCTTAACCGTTAAAAAATGCTTTTCTTCAAAATAAAGTGATTAGCTCACATTATGGTCTAACTGCTTGAAAATTGCTTAATATTTTTTCCCTCATTGGTGATAGAGGTATATATCTTTTAAATACATGAAAAAAAATCTTATCAGGTTTTCCCAACTCTCTGCACTCAAAAAAATGATAAAATGTTCTGCAGATGGAGACCATCAACGGTAGCATTATCACCTAGATACTGTCCTCATTTGTGTTGCTGTACTTGTCACTACAAAAGCGACAAGGAACTTGCCCATTGAAAAGACAAAACAGGGAAGGACTTTATAAAACTAATAACATGTTATCATAGCATGCCTATGAGACCATAAAAGTGCAAAAGTTGAGCGCATATTTACAGAAATGGGCAAGGCACGTTATTAGAATCCAGAGTTTAGTGCCCAAATATATGGCAACTTTTATATACTACTTTAGCTATCCTACAGAGGAAGACAGAAGGTATACAGAGCCAAGACACCTCCACTTATGAGCAAAGCAACTACAGTGACAATTTCTTGGGAAAAAAAATAGAGTATTTCTTCTATTACAACGTAAAGTCATCTTAATTAAAAAACAAAATTGGCAATATTCAGAGAAAAAAACAAAGCCATATGAAGGGGCTCCATATTGCCATTGGGAAATGTCAACTTTGTTATTCTTGTTCTGAGCATAAAAATAGAACAGAAAAGTCAGCAACAGCAGGAAAAGTAAATTCCAAAGTAAACCTTTTAGTAGCAAAACAAGAAACAGAATCTAGTTTTCATGTTGAAAAAATTTTTGTTTCATGCCTTGAAATCTTTAGAAATGAGCTAAATCTATGCTCAGAGGCCCAGAATGTGGTGAAACTCTCCTCTGGGCACATATAGACTGGCCCTTATATGAAGTGGGTGTAGAAATGCATTCCAGGTCTCTCTTTTATAAGCCCCTAATCTTAAGAAGCTGAAAGCCATTTTGAAAACCCTCATTTACTTCTCCCTTGTTCCTTGTAGTTAAGAAGAAATCAAGTTGAAGAACTCATGCTTTCTTGGCCCCCATCCCCATCAGCCCTAATTTAGGCCACTACATTTTTAAGCTTAATTATGCAATATATTTCAAAAGACTAGGCTGTCACACCTACTCTACTTTAAATCTGGGTAGGCCTTCTGTACTCTTTATCATTTTAAAGTTTTGCCAACATGTCTAGCTGGTATGGCTCAGTGGTTGAGCACCAAGAGGTCGCTGGTTCGATTTCCTGGTCAGGGTACATGCCCAGGTTGTGGGCACGATCCCCAGTGTGGGGGATGCAGGAGGCGACCAATCGATGTTCTCTCTCATCGATGTTTCTATCTCTCTCTCCCTCTCACTTCCTCTCTTTCTAAAATCAATAAAGGAAAATAATTTTTTTTTTAAAGTTTTGCCAACAGGATGGCTCTAATCAATGGATGAATAAAATGGAAGTAGGCCTTAGATATTAAGATGAGAGAGTGTCTTGGATCGGTGTTTCTCAAACTTGAATGTGTCTAGGACTCACTGGGAATCTTGTTCATACGCAGATGCTGATGCTGTGGACCTGAGGGGGACCTGCTATCTTGCATTTCTAACAGGTTCTCTAGCGATACCTATGCTGTTGGTATACTGATCACACTCTGAGTAACAAGTCTTAGGTTTGACTTGGGGAAGAAAAGGCGTGGAGAAAAAGCTGGTTTGGGGTCATCTGTATGTGATTTTCTCCCTCAACTGCTAAATTATTTGAAGAATTATTGTAAGTTGAGTAAAACATTTCTCTGTAAAATTTCAGTGCTTATAATTTGTTTCTTGTTGTAAAAGCAGTACACGCTCAGATTATATAACTTAGAAAGTACATGCGAGTATAAAGAAGACAATAATTATAATCCATGCAGAGGTAACAACTGTAAATAATTCTAGTGTTTCTTACTAATTTTTCTGCCTTGCATATATATAAACTACAAATTTAATCATAATGGTTATTTAGTTTTGGACTTTACCATTATGTTGTCAGTATTTCCCTAAATCATTAAAGATTAAAACTGTAATAACATCAACAAAAAGCCCCAGAAGCTTAGGATTATGTGAGCCACTTTTTCTATTACCAGAATTCTTTGTATTTCCACAATCACACACAGACAATGGTGTTCTGAACTGCTGTGTCAGTTTCCTATGATAAAAGTTCACTTAAACTAACCAAAGGAATAATTTAAAACAAACCTCAGATCATTTTTATTTGCAAGAAAACGAGAAAAAGGAAAACGAAGTTTGTTACTGATTTCAAGATTTTGTTTCTAAAGAACATTTTTTTTCACAATTATAAAAACTTAAAATGTAAGCATCAATTGGTGCTTACGTGAATTTATACCATTTAAAAATATGTACTTGATCGGTGTGAATTGTTTTGTGTGTGTGTTTTACCTGTTTATTAGTTATTAAGAACAGAGGAAAGGCTCATTTCTAAAACCCAACAACAGTTTTTTCAATAGACTATTAACAAAGTGATAAAAGAACTGGCCCAGATAGGCTCTGACACAGCCTACTTTTCAACACGCTGTGGGGTTTTAACAAAGTAAATTCTAAGAATGTCAACTGGCTGAGAAAGGAGCCCCGGGGCTCTCTGCTCCGTGTATTTCAGTACTACATCTAGCAATGGTAAAACTCTCCTGCTTTCTCATTAGCAGTTCGAGAAATAAAGTAGAGAGCCTTAACATGGAAAAGGACCTCTCTTGAGACCTTTGGAAAGCTGCAAATATCCATATACAGGAAAGCTTATCATTTCTTCCATAAAACTCTTATTTTCTGGCATAAAAAAAATCACTTCTTAAGATTCCTTCATTTTTCAGTACTAGCTGTTGCCTCTCTCTTAGATCCCTGTTTTCCACAAAGTAATACAATTGTTACCACTTTGTGAGTTTATTTAGCTGATGGTGAGCAGAGAACAGGACCTTGGATCTGTGTGGGTGAGGGGCAGTCAGAGTCAGCTTGGCTCGCTTACTAGTTAAGTGACTTCACATTCTTTTGATTCAATGTAGATTTGGCACCAGCAAAATGAGAGATACGATGTCACTTGTCTTTAGTATCACTCCCAAAGAGTCGAAATGACAGATATTAAAATCTGAAAATGCCAAAGAACTTTTGTGGCATTAATGTATGGCACACCTGAGTCAAGCCAAGCAATGTGGGAGGTTCTAAAATTTTACTGCACACTGCCTTCCATTCATGGACAGAATTGCTTCATGGGACTAATTCTTCCAAAATCCTTAAAACTGCTTGTGTGGCCTTATTTTCTACTAAGTCTTTCAACAAAATTCAGTGAGCTGGCTCCCTCTGCCCCAATGAACTCAGTAGAAGAGAAAGTCAAAACAACTCAAGATAAGTCCTACTAGAAGGGCTCACAGTGTGCTCAGAGAATGCAAAGGAAGCTTCTATTACATAACTCAACTTCTGTATCAGTATAATGGGGCACAACCCATTGCTACCTCACAAGGCTGTAGATATCTGAAAGGATGATGGGAACTATAAAGTACCTTACAAGGGGACAGCCTAATCTTGGGTGACACTAACAAAAACAACAAATGTCTACAGATGCTATCATCAGGCATAAAGAAAAGACAGAAGAAAATCAAGAAATGGAAAAGTTTAAGAAAAAAATAGGTAAAGCAAACAGGGGAGATCTAAGGGGAAGTGACACATTTCTGGAGGACAGGAGCAGAGCCACCTGGCCAGGTGCTGCTCAGTAGGCTGCGGCACTCTAGGCTGCCTGTATCCCTTTGCAAGAAACAGGGATGACCTGAGGAACAGTCCTTCTAGGCCTAAAGAGACTCCAGTGCGAAACTGAGTTTCCTAACATGCTTTTCACATGGCCAGGGTTGAAGCACCATCTTTTCCCTAACCTTTATTATGTAGCTCAGATTCCTTCCTTCAACAGAGCTCTAAATCCTGGCGTTTCAATTCTAGCAGAGACAAACGCAACAGGTTCAAAGGGGTTTATAGAAAAATTCACAAAGACCATCTGTTATGGGCTGAACTGTGTTCCTCTACCAATTCATATTAAGTGTATGTGTGTGTGTGTGTGTGTGTGGGGGGGGGGGGGGTTGAAGTCCTAACCCTAAGTATCTCAGAATGTGACTATATTTGAAGATTGGGCCTTTAAAGAGGTAATTGAGTTAAAACGAGGTCACCAGGGTGGGACCTAAACCAACAGGCTGGTGTCCTTATAAGAAGAGATTAGGACACAGACACATGCAGAGGGAAGACCATGTAAAGATGGAGAAGATGGCCCATTTGCAAGCCAAGGAGAGAGGCCTCAGAAGAAGCAAACCCTGCTGACACCTTGATCTCAGACTTCTCGTCTTCAGACCTGTCAGGAAATACATTTTCTGTTGGTTAAGCCACCCAGTCTTTTTTTTTTTATCCTCACCCGAGGATATTTTTCCATTTTTTGTACAGATAGAGTGGGAGGGAGAGAGAGGAAGGGAGAGAGAGAGAGAGAAACATCGACGTGAAGGGACACATCGAGTGGCTGCCACCCGCACGACCAACCAGGGCCGGGGACAAACTGCAACCGAAGTAGGTGCCCTTAGCGGGAACCGAACCCGGGTCTCTCCGGACCGCAGGCCGACACTCTAACCGCTGAGCCAAACTGGCCAGGGCAAGCCCCAGTCTTAAGAGAACAGGAATAGAAAAAAATTCCCCACCATGAAAAATATAAATGGAAACACCTGAGGAATGCTTTCACTTACATTAATCAAGGTGCAGCCTCAGCTCTTAGCAGTGACGCCTTGGAGCAGGAATTCAGAGCAGAGAGTGATGCTGCCTCTGTTTAGGTAGAAGGCTGCCTTAGCAAGTATAATCAAACGTACCGACTCAGGCTAGATCACAGGGGAAATTTTACTCCTTGAGTTTGTTTTTTAGGAATAGGAAAAATCAAACACCGAAGTGAAATGGCAATTAGTGTTCAAAGAATAAAAAGACAAGCCACAAGCTGGGAGAAGATATTTGCAAGAGACACAAACAGTTCATGTTCACTGTAATAATAATAAAGGGCCGTTATTCAAAATACACAAAGAACTATTAAAACACAACAATAAGAAAACAAACCAGCCGATTAAAAAAATGGGCCAAAGACACCTCACCAAAGATACACAAATGGCAAAGAAGCCTGTGAAAAGATGTTCCACATCTTAGGTTATCAGGGAAATCCAAGTTAAAATAAAGAGATATCACTGTGCACCTATTAGAATGGCCAAAATCCACAACACTGGCAACACCAAATGCTGGAGAGCTTGTGGAGCAACAGGTACTATCATTCACTGCCAGCAGGAATGTAAAATGGTACAGGCACTTTGGAAGACAGTTTGGCAGTTTCTTACAAAACTAAACATGCCCTTACCAAACAATCCAGCAATTACACTACTTGGTATTTACCCAAAGGAGCTGAAAACTTATGGTCACACAAAAACCTGCACACAGATGTTTATAGCTGCTTTATTAATAATTGTCAAAATTTGGCCCTGGCCGGTTTGGCTCAGCGGTTGGAGCGTCGGCCTGCGGTACAGAGAGACCCGGGTTCAGTTCCCGCTAAGGGCACGTACCTCGGTTGCAGTTTGTCCCCGGCCCTGGTTGGTCGTGTGGGTGGCAGCCACTCGATGTGTCCCTTCACATCGATGTTTCTCTCTCTCTCTCTTCCTCTCTCTCCCTCCCGCTCTATCTGAACAAAAAATGGAAAAATGTCCTCGGGTGAGGATAAAAAAAATAATAATAATTGTCAAAATTTGGAAACAACCGAAATACCTTTCAGTAAATGAATGGATAAACTGTGGTCAATCCAGACAATGGAATACTACTCAGCACTAAAAGGAAATGAGTTACTGAGGCATGAGAAGACACAGAGGAAACTTAAAAAGCATCTTAGTAAAAGACGCCAATCTGAAAAGGCTACATACTGTCTGATTCCAACTACAGTTGACCCTTGAACAACTTGGGTTTGAAATGCACAGGATATGTGCTAATTGACTATTTACATTATTGTAAGCTTTCAGTCAACAGTAGGCTACTAGTAGTTAAGTTTTGGAGGAGTCAAAAGCTATACGTGGGTTTTCAACTGTGCGGGCACCAGCACCTCTAACCCATGTTGTTGTTCAAGGGCCAACTGCACATGACATTCTGGAAAAGGCAAAACTGTGGAGACAGTAAAAAAGATCAAAGGTTGCCAGGGGTTGAGGGAAGGGAGGATGAGTAAGAGGAGTGCAGATATCTTTAGGGCAGTGAAACTATTCTGTATGATAGTATAATGGTGGACACAGGTCATTATACATTTGATCAAATGTACAGATTGAACGACACCAAGAGTGAACCCAAAGGTCAACTGTGGACTGTGGACGGTAATGTGTCAATGCAGGTTCATCAACTCAACAAATGTCCCACTTGAGCGGGGAATGTTTAGAATGAGGGACACTGTGTATATATGTGGGGGCAGGGGTACATGGGAAAACTTTGTACCTTCTGTTCAATTTTTCTGTGAACCTAAAACTGCTCTAAAAAATACAGTCGATTTGAAAGGGGCGGTGAGTGGCTCCCTCTCTTTACTTCCAAAGCAAAATAATTTGACCGGATCGGCGCTTTATCACACTTAGCTGCCGCTGCACCTGCCTGTCCCCAGTGGACTCTCAGCTCCTCCAGGGTGGGAAGCATTGACCACCTTTGTCCCTCTGACAACTGGGGTGGCACTGAACACAAAACAGGAAATATATAATGTATTGTATTTATTACTGCCAAATAAATCAAAAAGGCTCAGCTGAGGAAAAAAGATTCCTTTTTCCTCTTGTATTTTCAAAGCAGACTTAATTGAGACAACTGGGCAAAGACTTGAACCAATTCATGTCTTCCCCAAACTGTTCACTTATCACAACTTAGGCCAAGGCCCCATAGGATGAGGCAGTCAAATGGGACCGTAATGTGCCGCCACTGTGGAAATGGATTTTTACTTCCTACATTGCCACTGTGTTCCTCTAAAACTTCCTTTGGATCTATTATGCCATCTGTGTACATTCTGCAGCGGTTACAATAATAATGCCAAAGTCCCACAGAAAAGAGATTTTTAAAAGGTTATGTAGTTACAGTGAAGAGGCAGTAAACACTTCACTAAAGTGAATAACAGTCCTTTACCATTTTAAAGGAAAGGGGAAAATACCAAATAGGGTTAATTCACGTTATGGACTAATGGCCTACTGTAAACCTTCATTTGAAAGCAAAGCGCAGGAAAAAGCTTTGACAAGAGCTACTTTACCCCATAAAAATAAATAAACCTCTTTCCAATAATTTGTATGTTTTTTTCCAAGACAAATTGCCAAGTTTCAAACAAAAATTAAAACCACCATCCAGTTACAACCCTTAAAATATAGGTTTTATAATGGAAATGGTAAAACAATCTCAGCAGAGGAAAGGTTGCTAGGTACTGACAGTAAAGGAGAGTCCACGGTAAATATTTCACACACCAGCTCCAGGGCACTTGTTGACAGACGGCTTAGATTCCATTCTCAATACTATAACTGCGTGGAACGACTGTCCTTTTTCACAGGACTTTTGATGTTAACATCTATTGGTGTTCTGGCTTTGATCCAAATTGAATAGATATATTTGCCCTCTGGATCCCACAGATTTAATTCATTTTTATAGCAAGTCACCCTTGAACAGCAAGTCCGAAGAGAGTAATTTCACTCCAACTTATAAAGTGAGAAGTGATTTTTATGTGTGTTAAATTAATTAACATTTATGGAAGTTTCCCCTGTAATTGTTCACCTAATGACTATAAGAATATTCTTGTTCTCCAATTGTTCCCTATGGACTACAACCTGTGTTCAATTCTCTTTTATTTAGACCATCCAACTAATGTGTTCAGAGTGCCCAGGACAGGGGTTCTCAAACTTGGCTGAATGTCAGAATTGTCTGGGGGACTTTCTAAAAAGATGAACTTCCTAAACTCTACCTCACACCTGAATTAGAATCCCTAGATGTAGGATCCATGGATTTAGATTTTTATATGCCCCCAGTGATTCTTAGATTAGTAGAGGGCTTTTCAGATGTCACTTGGTAGGACTACAGGTAAGCATGACCCAGCATTTCAGTTTATATATCCCACCACTAACAAATACCCTAACACCACTAAGCATTACCGAATGATCTAAAAACACCCTGAGCAAGGAAATTTTGGCTAATTCACTCATTCCTAAACTGAAATTTAGGAATAATAAATAAGCAGAAGGAAGCACAAAGTAAAATAGCTTCAATAATTAAAATTTCGTAAACAAAAGGCTCTGGAACATTTTGTGAAGTTCCTTCTATCAGACATATAGTTTGTACCCTTCTCTTGTTGTATTTTCTTTAGCTTTCTGACATGTAAAAGAACCTGTCAATAATTCACTTAGTGCCATTTTGGCCCTGAACTCCTGGATAGTATATTTATTAGAAATAAATAACAAAAAAGTGTCCCCATCCTTAAACGTGTGAAACAGAGCTACAGTCAATTGCATGAGTGTACAGATTCTGTCAACACTGCTCCCTTTTTGCCAAGCAAGAAGCTTCCAGTGGCTGCTCTATTCCCTCTTATTTTCTGGGAGAGAAACGTACACTACTTAATGTTTTTTAAGAAGCGGGGTAAGTCTCCAGTGACTTTCCAGATCACTCTTACACGTCTCCAACAATCACCAGACTTGTGAAAGCTGTTGATCGTGAGACTGATTCAGTCCCTCAGATAAGAATTTTAGAGATGTCTGGAAGAGGAGTCTGGCCCCTTAGAGTCTAATAATATCTAGGGAACGATCTGGGATGGCTAGATTCAGAAAGAAGCAAACAGGGAGCAAGTCCTACAATACCGATTCCCAGAAAGAGGTAACAAACCCTGGAGAAATAGACAATGTACACATCATAGAATCTGTACTTAATTCTCTCAACTCATAATGCCTTAAGGCAATGTCCTTGGGGGAACAGAGAAACAGCTATTAAAGATACTGCAAGTAAACACTGGCTAGACATCAGTTATAAATGAACTTTTGAAAACCTAGTTATTAATGGACAGAAGGAATTTTTTCTCTCTATAAATTTTACTCATTCACTAAAAACAGGCTGTGGAAATAGCCCAAGTTCTTGTTGAGCAGCTAGAGACAAGATACTAATATCAGAACCAACCTCTCCATCAGTCAAAAAGTGTTTTATATTCAAGGACAGCAAAACCAAATAAGTCAACACATTAAACAAATAATTTCTGGCCCATCTTGTTGATGGAAAAACGGAAGTCAATTATGACTAGAACTGGAAACAGTTAAGACTAAATCAAGGGCAGCATGGGGATTCTAATGTGAGGAAATCCAGCAGTAGTTACTGGTTTCTATATGCCCTTGAGGTTGCCTCCAGCCCTAATACCGACCAAGAAAATGTCGAATTGATATTCACTGACAAACAACATAAACACTCTGCAGGTAACTAATAAGAAAAATGTGTAAATTTGCCTTTTTTATTTTTTACAGGTAATAGAAAAAGTGTCATTGTGATTTTCAGGTAGGAGGAAAAAAAAAACATGCACTTGTC